>NC_050444.1:71196831-71466831 GCF_903995425.1 Onychomys torridus
TCAGAAAAGAAACATTCCCAGACTATATATAGCAAGAAAAGGCCTCATCACTAATATCAATTATTTTATGAACCAATGGCTGAGGAGCCCCCAAGGAACTGGACTGGGCTCTCTGGATAAATGAGACAGTTGATTAGTTTGAACTGTTTGGGAGGCCCCCAGGCAGTGGAACTGGGACCTATCCTTGGTGCATGGGCTGGCTTTTTGGAGCCTGGGACCTATTCTGGGACACTTTGCTCAGCCTTGGTGTAGGGGGGAGGGGATTGGACCTGCCTGGGCTGAGTCTACCAGGCTGGGCTGACTCCCCAGGGGAGACCTTGCCTTGGAGGAGGTGGGAATGGGGGGTGGATTGGGAGGAAGAGCTGGGGGGGAGGAGGGAGGATGGGGGAATCCATGGCTGATATGTAAAATTAAGTTAATATTAATATATTAATATTAACTTAATTTTAATATATATATTCAGCAACAGGTACATTGCATGGATGAGACACCATCCTATTGAACTCTCAAACCACCTCTCATTTGCTGTGAGCTGTTCAGCTTCCCATCTTAAAATACTGCTGCAAGTCTCCTTTGCATCTTCCCAGCCCCAATGGCCTCTGTAGAGATAACTTAGGCTCTTCAGCCTGGCTGTGAATAAAGGGAGAACAGAACCCTAATCTAGTCTGCTTTGTCATCTGCCGCTTAAACTAGTTCCTTGGATTTAATTGTGTCCAAGCTGGCTGTCCAAAAGGGCCCAAAGCTGAACCCCTTATAGGATAAAATGGACCCAATGCACATGCTATTGTAAGTCATACAGATTTTCTAGTACCTTCTCTGTTTTATATATATTATTTCTACCACAGGCCTCAGAAAAGCCAATAAATCTAATACTAGACCTGTGGTCTCTGCTGAATCATCATCTTTATTAAAAACAAAATTACATTTGTTTGTTTGTGAGTGTAGATATGCCTATGTGCATATGCATGCATGGTTATGCAAATATACAGAGATCAGAAAACAACTTTCAAGACCCAGTTCTCTTTCCCTGGGTTCTGGGGATTGAATTCAGGTCATCACACTTGGTTGGAAATACCTTTATTCACTGAACTATCTCACTGGCAACTAACTCCTTTCTTAACTCTCTTGTGAACAGTCTCCCCAGTGAAGCAGGCAGGACACATTTTGTTTAGGTCTTCCCTCTGTAATGACTGTCCTTCCTACCTCCTCCTTCAGTCCATGATATTCAGGAGGTTCTCAAAACGTGATGACAAATTGTTCATAGTGATTCCAATGATGCTACCCATCAGGAACAGATTTCCCTTGTATTTTATCATGTTTGACAGCCTTTGTCTCCATGTGAGATTAGTTACAGTACTCAGTTCCTCTGCTTTCTCTGCACTTAGACTGATCCCATCTGTCCCTACATATCCTAAAGATCCCTGGCCAAGGAGATGACACCATTTTATTTCTTGTTCAAAATTAGTCTCCAATTAAAGCAATTTAGAGTCAGAATGTTGCCTCATTGTATATTTACTTATACTTGTTCATCATGAAAACTCCTGTATGCATGATGAATCACAGACTTTCCCATCCCATCCACACAGAGTCAGACCTGTGGGATATCTTCCATCATTTCTTCATTCCTACCTCATTCTTTCTCTCACTCTCTGATATTTAATAGACATAAAATTTATGGATACAAAGAATACCTAATTGCTCTTTGTAGCAGATTTGCATGTATTCTAAGCTGACCTTGAATTTCCTGTGTACATGATGATTACCTTGAATTTTTAATCTTCTTCTCTCTACATCCAAATCTATATATCCAGCCCCATAACTTAACTTTAAATTTTTTTTTCAGGTTAACTATATCACACATATCTCTTTTTCTTTTATCTAGAAAGCTGTAAGAAACACTAATCCAATATGTCCATCTCATGTTCTATTCACTCCAAATTTACAGGCAATCAGCTAATGATGAAAACAGCAGCCATGAGATTTACGTAGTATTATTTCTTCTTCCATGGCACCTTTTTTCAAGAATATTTCTGAGGCTCAGACAAACATAAAATCAGCCACAGCAACCGCAATGCAATGCTGCTGCAGTATGTTTGTGATTCTATTTTATATTCACTACTCACAAATATTTCAGTATATCCCTTAGTCCATCAGTCATTTTGGGACATCCTCAAATTACAGATCCCATTTAAGCACTTATGCCACTCAACACCATAGAGAAAGGCAGTTACCATAGAATTTTCCCCAAGGATGCTCAACTCCCAGATGAATCTGCCTTGGTTGGAAGACTTACCTTCCATTACAGGAAAGGTGCTACTTCGATTACAGAATAACGGACACAATCATGTATACCAAGAAGAAAGGTAACCATATCTTATTGCCACAAATAATTCTACTACTTCAGGTACATCAGTTTCATAGTTACCTACCACAGAGACTAGCAACTGCTCATCCCAACTCATCTTTGTTCCTTTCAGCTCCCATTTTTTGCATTTTCTCCTCTCTCTCTCTCTCTCTCTCTCTCTCTCTCTCTCTCTCTCTCTCTCTCTCCCCCTCTCTCCTCTCCTCTCCTCTCTCTCTCCAGAAGAGAACCTTCCAATTCAAAAAAGCTACACAATAATCTTTTATATCTATTCAACTTCCAGATGTCTAGAAATTGTTCCATTCCTTAGAACTTTGTGAGCACTTCTAAGTCCACTTGTTGTGACATCTGTTCAAAGTCCAAAGAATGGTTCTGTTGTCCTGACATTTGTCTTAATGGAGAAAAACTTCTATTATTATAAACAAAGTTTTATATCTTAGTGATAACTTTAGCCTTTCATTCTATTATTTCCAATGAAGAGGTTTATATTACTCAAAAAGTTTGATACTTGTATGTGCATATTCATTTATTACTGAGGTTTTCTGAGACTCTTGGTTATAGCTCAGTTCTGGCATTAAACATTTGTTTTGTGAGTATTTATGAACTTGGATTAATTTGTGGCTTTCATATTTCTTTTGCCATTTATAGCCTAGTATAGCTTATATTTAATGAATTGTTATTTTAGATGCTTTATTTTGTGATCATTATAAAATATATTTACACAAATTAAAGTGACCATGACGTTATTAACTACTATAACCATTTGTGATCACTTTTCATACATTAATTGTTACTAAATAAAACATATCTATATAGCAATTTTTATTCTTGCATTATTTTTATTTTATTTGTTCATTTATTTATTTTTTATTTATGTTTTTTGTTTTTTTGAGACAGGCTTTGTCTGTGTAGTTTTGTTGCCTGCCCTGAATCTCACTCTGTAGACCAGGCTGGCCTGGAACTCAGAGATCTGCCTGGCTCTGCCTCCTGAGTGCTGGGATTAAAGGCATGTGTCAGCACTTCCCAGCCTTGCATTATTTTTAATTGCATATATTTTAAGATAGGAATGACAATAATACAAATTAAAGATGCTAATTATAAAATCAAGGAAATTTTGATACATAATTTTGTTATCATCACACAATTAAGATAGAAAGTCCTGTCACCTCCTTTGAATTTCAGCTGTCATAGGAAAATTTTGTCTGCTTTTAAACAGCATGTAAGTAGAATAATAATATGCACAATCTTTCACATATAGTTTCTTTTATTTTTATTTAAAATATATATGAGTTTTAACCATGTTGCTATGCTGTACATCCATACTTCATTCATTTTAGGTCACTTAGATAGACTTAATTATGTGACTGTGGTTGACTTTATTCATTCATTGAGATAGAGAGATTTAAAGGTTTTATAAGCTGCACATAAAGCTTCCATTAACAATTAAGAATAGTATTCTTATGAATGTTCAATTCTTCTTCACAAATACCTCACGGATATTCAAAGTACATTATAATATGAAAATTATATATGAATATTATATATACAAATAATATAAAAATTAGTAGTTAGTTAATAATTGTATGCTCTTTCAAAGAATATATGTGGGGGTACATTCAGTCTTATTGTTTTGACTGAATGAATTCTTAAGGATCCATTTCAAATTACATGTATTATTTTACAGTTCATCTATCAATAAGCATGAGTAGTCTATTTTAAGTATGAAATTATTTGAATGCACATTTAAAAATATAAAACCTGACATTGAATACTCTGTGATATACAACTGAGCAAATAAATATACAGTGTGAAGAACATTGGTTAATTATTCTTTAGTATGCATCAGACTTCTGAAATATGACTACCCAAAGATTTTAAGACTAACTGCCATCATAGAGTCTTCATCGTGTAACTGATATAAGTAGATGCAGAGATCCACTGCCAAGAACCAGGCCGAGCTCCAGGAGTCCAGTCAAAAAGAGGAAAGAGGGATTCTATGAGCTAGGTACATCAAGATCATAAGGAGGAAATATACAGAGACAACCAAACCAAGGTAGTGAGAACTCATGAACTTTAGACCAACACCTGTGGAGCCTGCATGGAACTGGACTAGGCCCTCTGCATAAGTAGTCAGTTTTATAGCTTGTTCTGTTTTAAGGAACCCCTGGCAGTGGAATCAGGATCTATCCCAAATGTGTGATCTGGCTTCTTGGAGCCCACTACCTATGATGGGACACCTTGCCCAGCCTTGATGCAGGGGGAAGGGCTTGGATCTGCCTCAACTAAATGTACCAGGCTTTGCTGGCTCCTTTTCGGAGGAGGGGATGGGGGGGGTGAGTTGGGGAGGAAGAGTGGAGGAGAGTGGGAGGAGGAATGAGGGGGAATCTGTGGTTGGTATATAAAATGAATAAAAAAAATTCTTAATAAAGAAAAAAAAAGATATGTAAGAAGTGCAATAGTTGCCTGGCGGTGTTGGCACATGCCTTTAATCCCAGCACTCGGGAGACAGAGCCAGGCAGATCTCTGTGAGTTTGAGGCCAGCCTGGGTTACCAAGTGAGTTCCAGAAAAGGTACAAAGCTACAGAGAAACCCTGTCTGAAAAACAAAACAAATGCAATTGTCTTTTGAAATCCAGAACTTTTCATAGGTATCCTAAATAAGAATAAATCACACCTCTTCTACATGGCAGTATATTATTTGCATAAAACACATGGCCATATGTAGCTTGTTCATAATACAAATAAATGATTGGTTGACATAGACACAAAACACACATCTATCAAAATGTAGTAAATAATATTATTCAGTCTTTCTCCAAAGCAACTCTCAGCATCACAAATTCATAAAGTATTTTAAGTTGTGTTTTTTTGAATTTCAGTAGCTAAATACCTAGTAAATTAATGATGAATTACTGAATGATTTCTATTTATTTTAAATTCTAGACACAGAGTATCAAAACAAATGTATAAGATAATGAAAATCAGGGAAAATATTAGTAGCAAAAATTGACCATAATAAAAAGAGTTGGGAGAAAACAATAAGATGCAGAGGAAATGTAAATGATGTTTGACTGAAGATATATTTTATTCCAATGCTTGTTTATGATATTAATAAGAACTACAAAAGGTACACAAAATAGATATGATAGTTCAGGTTCACCATAATTATGTAATATAATAATGCTTTTACATACAGCAATAAAATATGTATTTCAAACAATTCAAGAAGTAAATTTATGTATACATATCATTATTAGTGCATATTGTATTTGAATTTATTCATTTATTTCAGGATGATGGAAGGCAATGGGAAGATGTTTCTGTGTGTGTGTGTGTGTGTGTGTGTATAGAGATAGAGAGAATATTTTAGAGAAAATATCTAACTGATATAACCTCAGGATAGTAACAGATTTAAACATGTATTAAATTATGATGGAAGTAATGTTATATTCCCAAACTAGATCTTTTTTCTGAACAACTCATCAAAACAACAAAATGATGGGAATAAAAAGTAGTAAGATATTTTACAAATACCGAAGTATTTAAAGATCTTTCTCCTTAACAACCTTAATAAGAATATAAATCAAACCAAGGACAATCTAGAAGACAAAAATAGCTCAAATCATATATGAAGAGTGATGAAATATATGAAAAAAGTCCCAAAAATTCTCAAAGTAAGAAAATTATAGATTATACTATTGAGTCAGAGTTATACAGTCTATCACTTATCACTATATAGAATTGAAGTGTAGATATATGTGAAGTATGAAAAATAATGTTGGTGTAGAAATGACTTTCAGAAAACATAGTGAATGTTTTCACATGTAGAATGTTAAACACACAATGCAATATTACTGAATAATCCATAAGGCAAATCAAGATAGATTATGCATATACTAATTAATTTGAAACTGATTTACTGCCCCGGGAAATCTAGGGCAGTGGGGAAGACAAGTGAGGATGGCACAAATGTTAATGAGGATTTAAAAATAGGAATTCCTTGTGTGTACTTGTGGGTTTACTACATGATTACTCTTAGAACATCCATGAGCAAGACATGTACAAACTCAAGCCAGTGCAAATCCTGGCATAGATGTGGGAATGGGGCACACATCCTACCCCTACTAATTATATATTATCTCACATATAAAAGTCTATTCTTTTCTAATGAAAGACAGAAAGGGAATGGATCCAATAAGAGGGGAGGTGGATAGTAACTGGGAAAAGTAGAGGAAGGATGACCCTTAATCAAAATATATTATATGAGAAAGGAATCCATTTTCAACAAAAGGAAGACAAACAGAAAGTAAATCTTAAAATACTGATTATATAATATTAAATGGCACACGTAAAAAATATTTCTGCCACTAGTTACAAAATACACAGTACTTTGACTTCATCTTGCATGACCTCCATAAAAGAAAATAAAAGCTGTATAAAGTGAAACTAAAAGATTTTTCTAGACATTAGCTAGAATCAGTGAGTGACTCACCTGCCAGCGGAACCGCATCCCTCCTCTAGATTCTGTTCCCAGATCCATGAGTACCAGCTTGTCCCGGGACCTGCACTGGGCACTGTCCCCAATCCAGGCAGACTTCAACTACTCAGGAACAGGCCAAAGGAGTCAAGACCTGTGAGTGACCAGCCTGTCAACGAAAATGCACCCTTCCCTGGATTCTGTTTCCTGTGTTCCTTCTTCAGACCCACTCAGTCCCAGCTGCTGGGACTTGTCCCCAACACCAGGAAACTTCTGCCATGCAGGAGAAAGCCACACTAGTCAGAACCAGTATAAGCCACACCAGTCAGAACAGGCACAAGCCACACTAGCATGAATACTCTTAGGCTGCTCAGGTGCTGATCAAACCAGTCTGAAGAACAGATGCAGCTTAATCAAACAGAAGAACAGAGACTCCCTGCTGCACCAAAGTCCAAAATAACTGCCAGAAAGCCAACTCCCAATGTGGACTGAAACTCTTAAGGAGACCAGAAGAGGTCATGCCAGCTTTGAGAAATCCAGGCCACAAAGTCTAGAAAACCAAAGAGGAAACAGAAACCAAGGATCAAAATACCCATCCAGCTGAGATCTACATGAGCAAACTGGGGGTGAGGGGCTAACGGAGGGCAAGGGTCAGGGAATGAGAGTTTAGGGGAGCTGGAGGTTCGAGCTGGAATGGGTTAAGAGTGGGAGAGCAAGGAAAGAGATACCATGATAAATGAAGACACCATGGGAATAGGGAAAATGCTGGGGAGATTTCCAGGAATCCACAAGGATGACTCCACCATAGACTACTGGCAATAGGAGAGGGTGCTTGAGTTGTCCTACTCTAGTGATCAGATGGCTGAATACCCTAACTGCCATTATAGAACCCTCATCCAGTGACTGATGGAAGCAGATGCAGAGATCCATGACTGGGTCCCAGGTTGTGCTCCAGGAGTCCAATCAATGAGATACAGGAGGATTCTATGAGCATATAATATCAAGACCATGACTGAAAAAAGTACAGAAACAACTAGCCAAACTAGTGGATTCACATGAACTGTGGACCAGTAGCTGAGGAGCCTCCATTGTAATGGACTAGGCCCTCTGGATAAGTGAGAAAGTTTTCTAGCTTGAACTGTTTAGGGGGCTCCTAGGCAGTGGGATCCAGACCAGTACCTAGTGCATGAGCCAGCTTTTTGGAGCCCAGTGCCTATGGAGGGACACTTTGAGCAACCTTGGTGCAGGGAGGAGGGACTTGGACCTATCTCAACTGAATGTGCTAGGCTCTGCTGACTCCCCATGGGAGACCTTGCTTTGGAGGAGGTGGGAATGGGGATGGGTTGGGGGGAGAGGCTGGAGGGTGGGAGTAGGGAGGAGAGGGGAATCTGTGGTTGGTATGTAAAATGAATAGAAAGTCTCTTAATAATAATAATAAAAAAACAAAATTATAAATAAAAATAAAAATAAAAAATACCCATACAGCAAAGACAAACTCAGAAATTGGGGACTCGAAATAATCATTCTAAACCCAGATGCCTAAGAGCCAATGCAAAAATATGATCAATAACAGCCAGGGCAATATGGCAAAAATAGAGCACAGTTATCTTCAGAAACCTGAATACTCCAACACAGCTGAAGCACAAGAAAATGTCCTTAAAAACAACTTTATGAAAATGATAGAGATAATTAAAAAGGAAATTAAAAACTCCTTTAAAGAAATGAAGGAAAAGAAAACCAAAAAAATTAGAGGAAATCAACAAATCCCTTAATGAATGCCAGGAAAGCCAAGAAAAAAACAAACAGGTGAAAGAAACTATTCAACACATGAAGACAGAATTAGAAGTAATAAATAAAACATAAACTGAGGGAATTCCGGAAATGGAAAATCTAGATAAGAGAACAGGAACTACAGATGTAAGTATCACCAACAGAATACAAGAGATGGAAGAGTTTCTCAGTCATTGAAGATACAATAGAGGAAATAGATGCATCAGACAAATAAAATGTTAAATCTAAAAAGCTCCTAACACGAAATATCCAGGAGATCAGGGATACAATGAAAAGACCAAAGCTAAGAATAACAGGAATAGAAAAAGTAGAAGAATCTCAGAGCAAAAACCCAGAAAATACATTTAACAAAATCAGAGGAAAATTTCCCTAACCTAAAGAAGGACATGCTTATAAGGTACATGAAGATTACAGAACACCAAATAGATGGGATTAGAAAAGAAAATCCTTGTGTCACATAATAACCAAGACATTAAATGTAAAGAATGAAGAAAAGATATTAAAATCCACAAGGAAAAAAGCCCAAGTAATATATAAAGGCAGACCAATAAGAATAATACAATGACTTCTCAACAGAGACTCTAAAAGCCAGAAGGGCCTAGACAGATAGATGTCCTGCAGACTGTAAGAGACCATAGATGCCAGCCTAGAATAATATGCACAGGAAAACTTTCAATCAACATTGTTGGAAAAAGCAAGTGATTCCATGACAAAGTCAAATTTAAACACTATCTATCCACAAATTCAGCCCTACAAAAGGTACTAGAAGGAAAACTCCAACCCAAGGAAGTTAACTACTTCCATGAAAAGACAGGCAATAGATAATCTCGTACCAGCAAAACCTGGATGGAGAACATGCACACAGTTCTACCAACAACAACAACCACCACATAATAATAGGAATTAACAATCAGTTGTCATTTATATCTCTCAATATCAGTGGACTCAATTTAACAATCAAAAGACACATGCTAACAGAATGTACAGAAACAGGATCCATCCTTCTACTACATACAAGAAACACATCTCAACATCAAAGACAGATATTAACTCAAAGTAAATTATTGGAAAAAGATTTTCAAATAAAATTGACCTGGCAAGCAAGCAGGTGTAGCTATCCTAAAATCTAACAAAACAGACTTCAAACAAACATTAATCAAAAGAGATGGAGAGGAACACTTTATATTCATTAAAGGAACTATACACCAGAATGACATATCAATTTTGAACATCTATGCCCCAAATACAAGGGCACTGACATTTGTAAAAGAAACATTACTAAAATTTAAATCACACATTAATAGTGAGAGTCTTCAACACCCCAGTTTTGCTAATGGACAGGTCATCCAGACTAAAACTAAACAGAGAAATAATAGAACCAACAAATATCACAACTAAAATGAAACTAACAGATATCTACAGAACATTCACCCAAACACAAAGGAATATATCCTTTCTCAGCACCTCATGGAACCTTCACCAAAATTAGACATATATGAGACCACATGAAGGTCTCAACAGACACAAGAAAATTTAAATAACCCCGTATCCTATCAGACCTACATAGATTAAAGTTGGACTTCAACAACAAAAACAACAGAAAGCCTACAAACTCATGGAAACCAAACAACTTTCCACTGGATTACCACTGGGTCAAGGGATAAACAAAGAAATTAACAACTTTCTAGAATTCAATGAAAATGAATGCACAACATACCCAAACTTATGTGACACAAAGGAAGCAGTGCTAAGAAAAGATCACAGCACTAAGTCTTTCCATGAAGGAATTAGAGAATTCTCATACCAGTGACTTAATAGCACTTCTGAACACTCCAGAAGGAAAATGAACAGACACAGCCAAGAAGAGTAGATAGCAGGAAATAATCAAACTCAGGGCTGAAATCAAGAAAACAGAAACAAATGAAACAACACATAGAATCAATGAAACAAAGAGTTGGTTCTTTGAGAAAATCAACAAGATAGAAAATTCCTTATCCAAACTAACTTGAGAAAATCAACAAGGTAGACAAACTCTTATCCAAACTAAAAGGCAGAGAGAGAATGCCCAAATTAACAACAACAACAAAAGCTTGATCTGTTTAAAGGGACCCCTTGCACTAGGATCATGACCCATCCCTTGTCCATGAACTGGCTTTTTGGAGACTCCTACTTAAGGTGGTGATCTTTGCACTTTGCACAGCCTTGATGCAGGGGGAGGGGCTTGGACCTGCCTCTACTGAATATTCCAGGCTCTGCTGACTCTCCTTGGGAGGCCATACCTTGTTGGAGGAGGGAATGGGGGGCTGTTTGAGAGAGGGGTGCAAGAAGAGGAAAGAGAAGAGGATCTGTGGTTGTTATAGAAAATGAATAAAAAATTCTTTAATAAAAATAAAGCAAGGAAGAAAGAAAGAAAGAAAGAAAAAGAGAAAGAAAGAGAGAAAGAAAAAGAGAAAGAAAGAGAAAGAAAGGAAGGAAGGAAGGAAGGAAGGAAGGAAGGAAGGAAGGAAGGAAGGAAGGAAGGAAGAACCAGGCAGTGGTGGCACATGCCTGTAATCCCAGCGCTCAGGAGGCAGAGGCAGGTGGATCTCTGTGAGTTCAAGGCCAGGCTGGTCCACAAAGCGAGTTCCAGGACCACCTCCAAAGCTACAGAGAAACCCTGTCTCGAAAAACCACAAAAAAAAAAAAAAGAAAGGAAGGAAGGAAGAAAGAAAGGAAGGAAGGAAGGAAGGAAGGAAGGAAGGAAGGAAGGAAGGAAGAAAGAAAGAAAGAAAGAAAGAAAGAAAGAAAGAAAGAAAGAAAGAAGAGAAGAGACTAATGCATGAGTGTTTTACTAAAGCCCAACATATGTATTGATGAAGAAATACCCAACTAATATCTCTCTAGTTTGGGAGGCAGAAGTAGAAATTATTCAACTCAGGCCTGATACTGAGAACTAATTATAAAAGCATGCTTCCCCTTCTCCATCACGTGGCACCACTATAATAGAACTCTTCATAACAGGAGATCCCAGCAAAAATCCACAATTAAAAGAAGATAATCTTGAAAAGAGTAACAAAGATAAAAAGAAACAAAAAAATATAATTAGTAGAACTGATTTTTAAAACCATGATCATATATACATAGTAAACTAATAACATTGATAAACATGTTAAATGTAAATTATCGAGATATACCCATTAAAAGACAGAGTCTGGGCTTAGGAGGTGGCTCAGTAAATAAAAAATACTGTTACGCTGGTGGAGGACCAGAGTAAAAGTCCCTCAAGCCACATTGAGTGGCTCACAATAATCTTAACTTCAGATTCAAGGAATCTGACACCATTTTACAGTTTTTCAGACGCAGACAAATGTATACATGTAAGAAAAGAGAAAATCCATTAATTTTTTATTTTTATTTTTTTAGAGACAGGGTTTCTCTGTGTATTTATGGTGCCTGTCCTGATCTCACTCTGTAGACCAGGCTGACCTCAAACTCACAGAGATCCACCTGGCTCTGCCTCCCAAGTGCTGGGATTAAAGACATATACCACCACCCCAGTCAAAATCCATTTGTTTAAAAGGAAGCTACAGTTTAGGACTGGAGAGCTGGTTCAGTGGATAAGAGTACAGATTGGTCTTGCAGAACTTCCAAGTTTGTTTCCAAGTACAAACTCTGGTGCTTCATGACTTCAGTAGATCCAACACACTCTTTCAGTTTTAAGGGCACTCATGCACACATGTACAGATCCACACAGATTGTACACACAGTAAAATATAATAACTTTTAAATGTACAGTAGAGAGAGTTTTAAATATAATAGCACAAACTGAAGCATTTTGGTAAAAATGCATATTAAGTCTAATAAGAAATTCTGAATAGTTATATTGTTTTCAGATGAAATAGAATCTCAGAGAGTAACAGTATCAGTGATAAAGAGGCACAGCTCATGGTAAGGTGTCAGTTTAACAGAATGCATAAGAATACTTGATTTCTGCATACCTAACCACAGAAAGTAAAATGTATGAGACAGAATGGATAGAATTGTGGGACGAATAAGCAGCTCTGTTACAGCTGAGAATTTGACATCCTCCAACAGCTGACAAATGCAGCAGGCAATAAATCAGTTGAGGATATAGAGGAAGCAAACAACACCATCAATCAGCTAGCTCTAATTGACATTTAGAGAAAATCTATTCAAACGGTCTATTTGTGGGGCTCCTAGCAGTATGACCAGGATTTGCCCTTGGTACATAAGCTGACTTTTTGGAACCTATTCCCTGTGATGGAATTTCTCTGTCTCATTCTCCCTTGATGCAGGGGAAGGAGCTTAGTCCTGCCTCAACTTGGTATGCCATGCTTTGGTGACTCCCATAGGAGCCCTTACCCTTTCTGAGGAGTGGTTTTGGGTAGTAAAAAGGAGATGGGAAAGGATGGAAGGAGAGGAGGAAGGGGAAACTGTGGTTGGTATGTAAAATAAACTTTAAAATTTAATAATATAAAAATCTACTAAAATCTCTATAAATATAAACAATGTAAGTTCAACATTAGTCCTGCTTCTCATGGTAACTGCAACTCTTCTCACAATAGCCAACTCATAGAACTGACTACCTATCAATGAATGAATGATTAAGAAAATGTAGTAAAATGCAGTGTTATAAATACCTGTCATTGTTCGAGCATTAAGTGAACTGGTTATCATTTTGTGGAAAGAACCTAGGCATTGTAAGACAAGCAATGCATGATCATATTCATAGTGGAAACAAAAAATGTTTAGATTGCAGAAATTGAAAGTAGACTAGAGGTTACCAGAAATTAAGGCATTAGAATATAGGGATGGATAACACATAATTTCAAAAATACAATACATTATATTAAATATAATGAAAAATGTTATAATAAATATATTAAATATAATAAATTATGGAGCACCCTTAAATCATTGTGGGAGAGGAAATTAATAAAATAACCCTTAAATAAACAGATTAAAAATAAAAATAAATAAACCAAAAAGTAAATATGAAAATCTTTATATAAAGGGGAAAATGAAGGGAGAAAGGGATACACAATATTTTTGTAGAACCTTGCAAAATTTATGTAATTTAAAATAGTTTTGGAAAATTAGAATATATAGAAAAACACAAATAAAGAAGTTTAGAAAATATTCATGGAAATTTCCAAGTACTACATAAAAAAACCTGAAATTGAAAATATTTATTATATGATTATATGTTATAGGACTAAGTAAACAGATAAGATAAAAACTGCAGTTGATATTAAAATAATCAGAGGAGCTTACTCTGCAAACAAACCATGATCCTTTCTGGCAAAGCTCTGTTGATCCATCTGTGGATAAAGAAAGCCAAGCCAAGGCAGCATTCTGAGCAGTCAGAGGACTGGAGTACTTCCATGCAGTCTGCTCCTGAAACTCCTTTGGGAGTGAGCAAGTCCACCTGGAAGATGTCTGGGGTGTGAGAAAGTCCTTTGAATTGGGGCTGAGTCATGCTGATATGTCTACTGGGAAAGAGTTCAGAATTCTTATTAAGTATCCAGAGTACTATGCTGGCTAGTCATTTCTCTACCCACTTCTCCTTAAACCCACAAGGAATATTTAATTGTTCAGAGGGGGACAAAAGCATTCTTTGCATTGATATGGCAGAGTATTTCTCAAACTATGTCCACATTCTGATTATTTGTTAGCTTGAAGTTCAGCAATAAAGGGTTTTATAAACACAACAAACTATAAAATACAATATTTTATTCAGAATATTAGTAAATAATGTGGGATCAATGCAGTTTGAAATTAAAATATACATTTTAGTTATTAAAGAATAACCTATGATTTCACATACTGAGCTCTACATGAAGACATAAGCACTTACTTAATATGTAGGATTAAAAAAATAATGAAACTTCCTCTAGAGAATGAGCTGGAATGATGGCTCTGTATTTAAGAGCACTTGGTGTTCTTGCAGAGGACCTGAATTTTATTCCTAGCACCCACATTGGGAAGTTCATAACTGCCAATAACTCCAGTTCCAGGGGATCCAGTGCCCTCTCTTGATATACATGGATACCTGAACAAATGTGGCAGATACTCACAGAGACACATACATGTACACATAAATAAAAACAAGGATAAAATAAGTATTTTTAAAAGTGAATATAAAATCAATCCATTAAAGAAATAGTGATATAAATTCTAAAGACAATCTTATGGAAAATAGATGAAAAATGTATCTGGATAAACATAAATTTCAAAAAAAATTTGAACTACTGAATAAAGTCATATATATATATTTTGTTCTGGTAGATTACTCATTAATTTGGGGCTTCATGTGTTCATTCCTAATTTCTTTCTAATATATTGTACACAACATGTATACACAAATATATGTCTTTGTATATACATACATCTACATGCACAATATATCTGTATATTTATAAATATGTTTATATGTATATTTAATACATTCGTAAGAAGAGCTTTGCCAAGGCAGCTGAGTATCCCCTTTTCAATTATTTTTTTCTTAGTTTTAAATACATGATATTGTTTAAGTTTGACTAATTGTAGTAACTTTCTATATGGCTTTTACATACCTTTTCATTTTGGTTAAACAGAGAGTGAGAGATTTTGGAATATCCAGCTTTAAATGAGATGTCTCCACCACATCTCTCCCCTCAGTACTCAGGTAACCCTGTGAAAGAGGAGGCATCTCCCTTATCTACCCATCCCTCTGTGTTTAAACCGTTCTCCATTTACTATCATCCCTCTTTACGTTCATATCATCCTTCCGTTAAAATATCTACTTCCCAGGGGCCTCTTTCTAACATTATGACCTCTACAAGGGGTCTATATTGTGTATCTGAGAGAGAAAATATAATGTTTTTTTTCTGTGCCTTGGGTGCCTAACTCAGTATACATTTTTCCTATTGTCATCTGTTAATATACAAACTTTATAACCTCATTTTTCTTTATATCTGATTAAATTTCTGTTATGTATTTGCACCACATTTTCATCATGAGTTGTTAGTCAAGGTGATACCAGAAGGCTCCCAAACAATCCAGGCTCTTGGCATTCCTCCTTGATGCCCACAAGAATTAGATGATAGACCATATTGCTAAAGACATTATATATGTCATTAACATGAATATAGCAACACCAGGAAGTGAGCTGGAAGTTTCCTCCACATGAGTTAGTTTCCCAGCACTGTAATGTGCCATGAAGGCTGTGAACTATGATATCAACCATCTACACAAGATGTACCCATGCTTGCAGTTGTGGCACAATTGTTATATAGATAGTCAAATGCCTACTCTTGGACCTTGAGGCCTAACTACAAGATGAACCCAAACCTGAGACTGTAAAGCAACTCAAAATTCTATGAGGTGAGATCATAGGGTGAAAGAACAAACTTAATTCTGCTGTTTAGCTAAATACATGCGTGTATCTATCTATCATCTATCTATCTATCTATCTATCTATCTATCTATCTATCTATCTATCTATCATCTATCTTTATGCATATTTGTGTAAATATATATGTTGCACATAGACAATTGTCACTCTAAATGCAGAGACTTGAGGCTTTAAAATGATATAAGAATGAATTTTTGCGTGTTCAGTCTTAAACAAACTTTTTAACCATCTCTTCAAAAGCACAAAGAATATTGCAGAAAAGAAGGCTTTAATAATTGTAGAGCCAGAAGACAGTGAGGAGTGGTACAAATGTCATCTTTTGGGCAATGTAAACCATTTTCTTCACAAATTGACAACATTTATGTATGTCTACATTGGATCTACATAAGAATGGGCCCATCAATAGGCAGGTATAGGAAGAAGAGGGGCTACGGCAACCATTTCTCTCAATGCTAAAATATTGTTTCTGAGAGATTGAGGAAGAGGAATTTTCTGTGTCCTTCCTGGTCTGCAGCCACTCAGACCCAAGTAAACACACAGAGGCTTATATTAATTAAAAGTGCTTGGCCATTAGCTCAGGCTTACTACTGACTAGCTCTTACACTTAAACTCAGCCCATTTCTGTTAATCTCTATGTTTCCATGATTTCCATGGCTTTACCTGTGTGTCATTACATGCTGCTCCCTGGATGGCAGGCATAATAGAAGAAATGTGGTGTCTATTAACTTGGTAGTAAGCAATAGAGGAAGGCCTCCTCTTTATGCTTTAATCAACAGGCAACATCTATTAATCCCCTTTTATAGATACATCTGGGAGCATATGCATTAAGCCTATCCCACTGTACATTGACATCAGCAGTCTCCAACACAAACATCCAGACCCTGAGACTCTAAGCCCACAGCAACACCAGGCAAGCAATAACACCAGCTTTGATGAGGTTCTTAGAGACTCAACCAATAAGCATACCCCTGCCCAGCAGCTCCTGGTTTGCCATCACTATCCAAGCATGACTGAATCTAGTGGAGAGTTATCTGGCTTGTGAACCCAGAAAATATATTTATCCACAACTAACCCAGGCCTAACCACCAAACATGCCAGATAGCCCTCCCAGTGTCTATGGGTAGTCATCTAGGTGGACATCACATAATAACAAAAATACTGTTAGCAGTTGTGTTTGCAGTGTGTCAGCTGAGTAGATGTTGACTTCAGTATTAACTGTCAAATTGGCAGACTCTAGAATCACCCTGGAGATGGGCCTTTTAACTTGCCTATGAAGGACTATGTTGTTTATGTTGACTAAGGAGGGAGGGCTTACCCACTGTGCTCAGTGCCTTTTTCCTAGCTGAGATTGTAGACTGTGTAAATGTAGAAAGGAAACTGAGCAGCAACGTGTATTCATTGTTTTATAGTTCCTGATTGTGGAGGCATGTGACCAGCTGCTTTATACTCTTAACTCGTTGGCTGCCTCATCATAACTGACTGTAATAAAGATCCTTTTTCCTGGATTTGCTTTAGTCACAGTATATCTCCATTGACATATAAATGGATAGTATACACATACAAAATAGTGTTTGAGTACACTAACCTCTATGAAAATTTAAAGCAAAGCTAAAATGAGTTATTACCTAGTAGTTTATTTATAAAACAACCAAAACCACCTAGTGCTGGAAATACTGTAGACAATTTGGAACATGCTTAACTCTTTGTGAGAATGTAAGAGGTGCTGTACATATTAAAACGTATGTCAATTATTCAAATTTGAACATGGCTTCATTAAGTATTAGGAGAAATTTAAACTAGTTTCTTTAGTATTAAATAAATATCTATATATACATACATATTTATTTATTTTCTCCTTTTTTATTTATTATATTTGTGTTTTAATTTTACATATCAGCCATGGGTTTCCCTGTCCTCCCCCTCCCGCCCTCACCTTCCCCCCAGCTCCTCCCCTCCATTCCCATCTCCTCCAGGACCAAGATTCCCCTGGGAAATCAAGTCAATCTGGTGGATTCAGTACAGGCAGGTCCAGTCCCCTCTTTCCAGGCTGGGCAAAGTGTCCCTGTGTAAACCCAAGGTTCCAAACAGCCAGCTCATGCACTAAGGAGAGGTCCGGGTCCCACTGCCTGGGTGCCTCCCAAACAGACCAAGCTATTCATTTGTATCACTTATCCAGAGGGCCTGATCCAGCTGGGTGCTCCACAGCCTTTGGTTCATAATTCATGTGTTTCCATTACTTTGGCTATTTGTCGCTGTGTTTTTCCAATCTTGGTCTCAACAATTCACACTCTTACAATCCCTCCTCTTTCTCCACAATGGAGTCTTGGAGCTCCACCTGGGGCCTGGCTGAGGATCTCTGCATCCACTTCCATCAGTTATTGGATGATAGTTCCAACACTTTAGTATTTTTATTCTTCTGTTTAGATGGTATTTAACAGAAAAACCTAGTCTTTCTGTATTTTTCATATTTCAAATTTCAACCTAAGTTTTTGATTAGCATGATTCAAGCATTGATGAATAAATTTAACACTATGATATATTTAGGAATGCATCTTATCTGAAATATGCAGCAAATATATTATAGACACATTAAACATGCATTTTTCTCTCAAAGAAAAATCCAAGATTGTGATGATATGGAGAAAGAGCCATTCCAAGTTTACTGAAGGAATCAAGATATCTGCTTTATGTTTCAGACTGCAAAATAGCATGAAAAATAAACTCACAAATTTGGAAGTTAAGAAAAAATAGAAAAAAAGATGTAAAGGATGACATTTGTGTCCACAGCAGTGTGATTACCAAAGCTTGTGGTGTCAAGTCTGCAGGCATTACTAGTCAGCAAGAAAGGTTATAGGAGCTTTCTACAAGTGCAGTATAGTTATATGAGCACAGAATCTTATAAGTAATTGAAGCCACACTCAGTCTCCTAAAAATATGTAGGTATCCAGTCACTCTGAAGATTAGCCTATGGCAGAGTATAGCTGCCATGCCACAGTTATTAATGGCACTAATAAAAGAAAAGCCAAGCAGCTTTTTTTTGCAATGGTTGAGCAGGAAAGGCAACTGAGCATGATCTCTCCTTTGGCAAAGAAAAGATGTCTCATATTTTGCTTCTTTCCTTGTTTCTGGGGGAGGAAAGTTGAAATTGATTTTATTTGTGACTGGAAGATGGTTCTCATTGTAACAAAGTATTGGAAGGATAAAAAGAAATTGAAGATTTGCTTCCATAACATTTGCTTTTGTTGTTTGTCATAAGACATTAATTCAAAAAGTGTGTACTTTTGAAAAATTATTAACCCTAAACCAGTCAGCCAAAACCACTCACATTTCAGTGCACACACACATAGGCAGCATGGTGTGTCTCTAAAATATGAACTGAAATAATTTACAAAGGTCCAGCATATCCCCCATCCCATATGATGAAAAAATTAACTATCTTTCAATTAAACAGAGATCTGAAAGAGTAACTTACCCTTCCTATTTTTCATTCACTATTTATTATCCAAAGAATAATCTGTAAACCAGAGTGGTTTCTGAAATTAGTCATAGAAATTTAGATAAATTACTTAACATTTATGAGCCTTCATTTCTCAATTGATTTTGGAGTGTTGCCTACTGAATAAAGACGTATTGAACATTACATAAACAAACAAACTTGTCAGATAGAACTTGTACATTTAAAAGAAAGAGCCTTATAATTACAATTACCTCAATGAAATGCATGCAAAGGGAGAGAAAGAGGCAGTCTGGGAGAGGGAGGAGGAGGAAATGTGAACACAGGAAAAGAAGGAGCAACCCAAAATAAAGCCAGGATATCCCACTCTTCTCAACCGCCATTTTGTGATAAGTAGAAATACAGTTTCTGATACTTATTTATTTTTTAATTAAGAATTTTTAAATTTACTTTACATATGAATTTCCCTTCTTCCCTTCTCTCACCCCCTCCCAAGCCTTCTCCCTAACCCACCCACCCCCATTCCCTCCTCCTACAAGGTAAGGCCACTCATGAGGAGTCAGCAGAGGGATTCTATGAGCAAGGGCATCAAGATCATGATGGGGAAATCTACAAAGACAACCAAACTAAGCTAATGGAAACTCATGAACTTCAGACCAACAGCTGTAGAACCTTCATTGGAGTGGACTAGGCCCTCTGCATTAGCAAGACAGTTGTGTAGCCTGATCTGCTTAAGGCAGTAGGATCAGGATCCATCCTTGGTATATGTGCAGGCTTACTGACACATTTTTTTTAACCATGAGGTTTATTTCAACAGACTTTCTTGAGGGGAAAAAGTCATCTGGGTGTGAGGAGAAGCAGAAGTAAACACATGAGGACTCCACATGAAACCAATTTTATAGCATCAACACATGTGGTCACAGTACAAATATTTTCCACAGCAGGAAAATGTGTTTGAACAGCCATATCGATATAGCTTCAGACCTCCAGAGACATTTATTCTTAAACTGTCATATCATTCTTAATTCCCCTATTGACATCAATCTCTAGCCATGAAGCTAAAGCCAAAATCAATTATTTGTGAGAAAAGTATCTCTGTAAACTGGACTCTAAACACATCTTTGTGTAACAGGGTATAAATCAGGAACCCAAAGGGAACAAGACTGAGTTCAAATTACACCAACATTATAGAGGAAACTGTTTTCCTTAGCTTAAATAATGGAATCTCAGATGTGTTTTGAATGAGAAAATTAAGTTTATGAACCAGCAGCATGAGTCTTGCAGTGCAGGTATTAAAATAAACTCTTCCCTTTCAGTTGTTTTAAAGGTAGACGAAGTGAGACAATATGATACTGGAGAGCTGGACTTCTCTCTGTAGCAATGCCTTTCCATCCCAAGCTTTTGTTTGACAGATATTCTTCTGTTTGAACACAAGCCCACTTCCATTAATTACAGCTCACATCTGCTATCCAGAAGCCTTTTTAGCCTCCCTCCTGCCGTGGAAACCTGAAGTACTGAAGACCTCCTTTCCTAGTTTGAATTATCCTCTCATGGCTTTAGTAAACAAAAGGTTTCTGCGTCTCATTTACAAAGTTCTTTAGTCATTTTTCCTTATTTATTTTCTTTAGGAATTAACAATATCAGTTAGACACTTACTGTTTCCAAGAAATATTTTAGCTAAGTATGAGAACATTTGGTATCAATCTAATGCTACATTAGTGTAGACAAGAAGTTTGCCAGCTGTTCTGACAGCATGTGTCACAGTGCACTTTTTACAACCCCCAGTTATAAGTTCCTCACCACTGTTTACTAGCATTCCTGAAAGAGTCTATGTCTATATCCAAATGAGTTTTTCCGTTAAGAAGTTGGGGCCTGATGAGAGGGCTCAGTGAGTAAAAGCGCTTGCCTCCAAGCTTGATGCCCCAAGTTCAGTCTCTGAAAATCATGTAGTGGTAAGATACAACTGAACCCTCAAGCTATTTTCTGTGGCACTCTTGGACACACACACACACACACACACACACACACACACACACACACGCACGCACGCACACAAACATACAAATATGCACACACAAACCAATTTATCAATAAAGCAAAGTTAAAATAAAAGCAACCTTAATGGGTGAGTTTGAACATATTATGGACAGGAATTAAATAATCTGTATATTTAGACAGTTGAAAAGATATCTGAAGAGAGAAGAGAAGATAAGGGAGATTTGTGTTAGGAAAGCAGAGAGAAATATTTGGAGGGAAGATAGAAATTTAAGCAGAAGAGGCAAAGAAGAGGGAAGGGAAGTTGGGAAATGGGGGTGAATTAGAACAAAATATCTGTCTCTCTCTCTCTCTCTCTCTTTCTCTCACACACACACACACACACACACACACACACACACAAACATTTGATACTGAAATTCAGTCACCCTCGGAAGACTTAAAATAAATAAATAGATAATCCATCTAAAGAAAACAGGAAAATGGAAAGAAATAAATGAACAGAGCCACAGTAACTCAAGTGATAATTTTCTCAAATATCTATAATTAGAATTACAGAAGGAAGGTAAAAGAGGAGACAGAAAACATTTAAAGAATAATGTTCAAATACTTTGAAAATCAAATGGGAACTATTAGCTTAATGCACTAAGGCACTTGGTGACTCCAAAGCAGAACGTATACAAAGAATGCTGTAGTCAGTCAGACTACAGTGAAGGGAAACCACTCAACAGGAAAGATAAAGAGAAACTCTTAGAAACATTTGGTCATCTTTTTTTTGCTCTTCTCCCCTGTGTTTTTGGGGTATTATCTAAAATCTCTTACTCATTACAATGTCCTGAAGCATCTCCCAATGATTAGATTTGGAAGAGTCACTGTTTAACTTTTTAATCCATTGGAGCTGATTTGTAAATGGTGATACAGTTTGATTCATCAGCTGTGGACTTTCCATTTACTGTGCACTATTCATTCAAATGATGTCATTGCTACAATGGTATTCAACCACATTCTTGAGAGTGCATTTCCTGTGGCTGTGAGTTTCCTCTTGGGGTCTCTGCTCTGTTCCTTCAGTTTATACATTCACTTTTAATCCTAACACTGTGCTATTTTGTTACTACAGTTTTATAACATTCTTTGAAATCGGGTTATATAATGCTTCTTGTCATTTTTTCTCTAGATGACTTCAGATATGAAGTATTTTGATTCTAAAAAAAATTAGAATTGTAATTTTCTGTTTTAAAATAAATGGTCTTTTAAGGAGCATTGAATCTGTAAATTACTTTATTGCTTTATGTAGTCTGCACATTTTCATCATAGATGGTCTCAATCTAATTCATGAACATGGAAGAGCTTCCATTTGATGTTTATTTGTTTATATTCTTTTATGTTTTCAATTTCTTTCTTAGGTTTTTAACAATTTTCATTGTAGAGATATTTTGCTTCCTTACTTAAATGTATTTGTAGATAATTTATTTTGTGTTGCTGTTATTCAAAACATCTAGTATTGGCATGTAACATTGCTACATATTTTGTTACATTAATTTTTACAACCTATACTTTGCTGACTTTCTTGTTAGTTTTAACATGGTTGTTCATTTTTTGAGGTTTTATTGTCCTCTCTGAGGTATGTCATCTGAAACCAATAATAACTCAAATTGTGTTCTAATGTTGATGCTCTTGTTTTTTTTCTGTTTGTTGGTTGCCCTAACCAGGACGTCCAGAACAATACCAGAGAAGAGAGATGGAGGTGAGCACCCTTCTTGTACTCTACATTTGCTAAGATGTTTGCTTTTGATTTTCTGTATAAGAACTGTATTGTCTTAGGCTATATTCCTATTATAATTAATTTTAATTTTGTGTTCTATTAAATTATGTAAAGCTTAACTTGCATCTTTCAGAAAATGGAAATGAAAGTGATTTAGACTAGGGTAATTTGGCTAGTCCAATGGAGGCTTTACTGTTAGGTATTTAACACAGTCTCTGCTCATGGTAACTCTTCTATAGTTGGCTGACAATATCTGTTACTAGAGATCAACCATTAATCTTTCAGAACAAATAACAACAT
The DNA here is from genome assembly GCF_903995425.1 of Onychomys torridus. Taxonomy (NCBI): domain Eukaryota; kingdom Metazoa; phylum Chordata; class Mammalia; order Rodentia; family Cricetidae; genus Onychomys; species Onychomys torridus. Next base: position 71,220,368 of record NC_050444.1, read on the forward strand.
GAACTTGGGAGGTGGTTTAAGCCTTTGCTGCTGCCTGGTGACAGGTAGTGAGGAAGGAATTCTTCACCTGTACCAGTCTCACTTAGTTCTCAAATGCAATGTATTTCTGCTTGGGTGGTTTTTTAAATCAATGCCCTTTGTGTAATCAAGTAAGACTGTGCTAAACCACATTGATTCATAACACTTCAAAAGATGGATGCCTAGAATCTGTACATATGCTTATATATTGCTTCAGAAAAAAAGAGTTTATTTTAAAAATCTTTTTGGTATGAAGAAGTTTATGGATAAGCAAAAAAACAGATCAATTTTCTTTTGCTGGCAACTTTAATCATGCGGTAAATTTGGTAAGTAACAAAGTAAAGATAATCAATGTTTTGTTGTGTTTACACTGTTATCCTCCTTTAATTATTATCAAGGGAAAAGAGAAGCTGTCCAGGGTGACAGCTACCTGTAGTTTTAGCCCTAGAGAGACTGAGACCAGAAAATTGTAGTACAAGTCCAACCTGAGACACATAATGAACCCCCATTGGGGATGGGGAGAGCACTATTAACTAATTAACCAAACAAATAAAACAATGAGAAATATAAACAAGCTACTGAGATATAATAGCAATAACTTCTTTTAATCATCTGTCAGATATTTTACTTTGGGAACATTGACCCCATTGCTCTTACAGCCTATTAAAACCCCACAGCACATCAAAAAACAGTCGTTTTCTGAGGGACAAATATATCACGTTCTTTCCTACAAACAGATAAAACCCAAACTATTATGTGTCTAGAAGTTCACATTGGTCTTGCACAAAAGATGGAAGTGTGTATTGCACCTAGCTGTGGGGAAGGAGTCCCAACAGGAGCAAATTCCTCTACATTGATGGATCCCCACAGAGATACAGACTGAAGGGAAAACTGTCCTCAGATTAGCGCAGCAGGGGCTGCCTGTGGTACCCTGAACACTCCACAAAGCATTTTCTATCTATTGTTGGCAATAGACTGCACAGCCATTTTCTTCTAGTTTATAAGGACATTCACCTTCCAAAATCACATGCACAAGTTCTATCATAGATTTTAATGTTAAAAGCACACTAAATATTCAGACCTCCAAACAGCATGGGTCATAGCACTTATGCCATAGAGAAATTTGGGGAACATTTAAATAAAATATAATATTTTAATTTTATTTTTGAGATTAAAATGTAATTATATCATTTCCTCTTCCATTTCTCCCTCCCTGCCTTCCATATACCTCTTTTTGCTCTCTTTCAAATTCCTAAATATAACCTGATTAGTTTGTATGTTTTTATTTACAAGAAAATTTTGAAATTCTTTAAGATCTTGTATATTACATGTGCTTCATGTACTTACTGCATATACAAAACCATTTCATACACCTGGACTGAGCTTTCTTTCCTTCTTTCCTTCCTTCCTTCCTCCCTCCCTCCCTCCTTTCCTTCCTTTTTTCCTTCCTCCCTCTCTCCCTCTCTCTCTCTCTCCCTCTCTCTCTCTCTGATGTTGTTTTTAATCTCTCAATGCTCTTCTTCCATTGTCTTTGTTTTATGCTTTTTCCTTACATTTTCAAAAACTCAAAATTAATGAGTAGCTCCAGAGCATTTCACTCTGAGTTAATATAACTGAATCATTGTGTTCTTGGACACAGTGTTTTAAAAAAATGAAGTTTATGGTTAGTCATTTATGTGTCTAAAGAGAGACTGCCACATTTAGTTCTTAGTGACTAACATGGTAAAGGTTTGTCATCATATAACTCTCAATATTAAATTATTCTTAATTCCTACATATTAATATAATGTCTTTTTATTATATGAGATAAATGGAAACATTATTTCTTACTGATTTTTTTCTTTTGTCTGCCTTTTGTCTGTTCTATTTTAGAAAGGAGATTTTCTCTGTCACTAAATTATTTCAATTCTGGACACTTCAGTTACTAAATTAGCTCATGGAATTAGATTATAGTACAGCAACAGGAACAGGTTTTAGTAGAAGTGTGAAGTTGACATACTTGTATTTAATCAATTTATTTATTATTTGTTTCAAATTGGGATGCCATTATCCTGATATTCTTTAAAAGAGAGAATGATGGAAAAGTAAAGCATAGTTTCAATAGATATTGTTGTACAACCAAACAAAAATTAATAAAAATCTCTCTGTAGTTAATTATCTAAAATATTTGCCTATAAAAGCCAAATATAGTGGCTAGTAGCTCATATCTCTAATCCCATAATTCAGGAGACTGGGACAAATGGATATCCAGGGGTCAAGACTGCCTAGGATTCTACACTATGTGTGTCTTTCTAAAACTACAAAAAGAAAAAAAATGAGAAAAGAAAAAGACAATAAAACACATCAAATAAAACTAATAAATAAATAAAGATAATGGGAAAAGAGTCTTCTAAAATAATGTTCCTAAAAATTTTATTTAAAATAATACAGTTTCAAGCAAAAAGGAGAGTGGGGAGGCTAGCAAGGGATAATAGAAGTAACTGTTTATTTTTCTTGTTCCTGTGATAAAAATACATTCGGGAAGCAACTTAAGGGAAGAAACATCTGTTTTGGCTCCCAGCTTGAGGGCGTAGTCCGTTATAGGGAGGGGGTATGGTAGTGAGATCGGCTGTCCTTATATGTACAGTGGTGTGAGAAGGTTTACACGTCCATTGAGCAGAAGTGGAGAGAAACAAATGCAGCTGCTCAGATCCTCTCTTCTTGAGTGAGTCCAGGACTTCAGTCCAAGGGATGGTGCTTAGAGGGGATCTGCTCTCCCCAGTTAAACTTCTCTGGAAGTCTGTTTCCTGGGTGAATCTAAATAGAGTAATATTAACACTGAAGATTAACAATCACAGTGATTGGGCTGAATGTGTGATATTTATTGAACATTTCCAGAAACCAGCTGCTGGTACAAGTAGCAACGAAGTCTGAATTCAAAAGCAAGCTGAGTGAAGGAAGATGTGCAAATGAATGCATTTTACCTGATTTTATTCTTTTAATATTCTAGCTAAGTTAAAATGAATATATAGTGTTAATCCTTGGAAAATGACTACCTCAAATAAATAAACATATTAATAAAATAAGTTTAGAGAGAGGATATTTGCCTTTTAAGTACATAGAAGTTTATATTTTTTTCTGCAAAGGAACACAGTAAAGTTTTAATAGTAATGGATAAAATATTTTTCTTGTTTGGATTGATGATTTAAGTTACTGATCTAACATTTAAAAAATATAGACCTTTACAGAATTTAAAACATATAAGAAGAAAATTCCATGCCACCTTAATTCCTAAAAAAAAGTCTGACTTGTTAGCAAAATCACACCAAAAATATAACAATATCACCTTAGATTATTTTTATCAGGTAATATTGAAATTTTATTTTTACTAAATATTAAGTATAAAATTACTTATAGTTTTTCTAGAACCACATTGCCAAGCAGTACAAATCTATTACAAAGATTAAAACAGCAGCAAAACATTATTTAATAAATCTATGAACAATTTCATGTACATAATGTGCTATAGTCACAAATATCAAAGAATATTAAATTATTTCATAATAAATTTATTCTCCTGAATTTGAATTTGAAAGTAAAATTTGATCCAAAACTTCTGGATAAATCTGTTGTTAATAATCTATCTCACTGAGACTAGTCTATAAAATACAACTACTACTATTTTTAAAATTTAATTTTAATTGTAAGATTGATACTATTTTAAATCAAAAAATAATTATACTATTTTCTCAGTTCCCTCCATCTAACAGTTCCCATGCCTCCCCTCTATTTCATGCCAAAATAATTATATCTTTCTTCAGATTTCCTATGGTGTCGCCTGTGTGAGTACATTTCTATGGGTGACCACTTTGGGATTGGAAAATGAATTAAGAAAAGTTTCCTGGGGAACACTATTTGTCTCTCTTTCAGCAGTTACTGATTTCCTGTTCTTCCCTCTAGGGGTGGGGCCCTATTATAATCCCCTCCCATCATGTTGGCATGTAAATGGTTATTGTCAAGTTAGGTCATGTGGAGGCAAACACTAACATTTTCTAGGGTGTAGCCTTCCTGTCATACCTAGAACATTACCACTTTTTAAAAAACCCCATCACCTAGATGCATTAGTGTAGTTATTTGGGTCTTGAATAAATTTTCTTTTTGCCAAAGAGATGTAGTATTTTTACAAATAGTATTTTACAGATAAATAATTTGTAAAATTTTCATAATAAACTCCGTATAATCTTTATATCATGTTCTTTTCCCTTTGTACTGACTTCTCTGACTCAGAGAAATTTGTAAAGATGATTGTATATATTTGGGACGATTTATTGAGTACATGCCATAAGGTAAGAGTCAAATAAATCAAACAGAAAACCATTCAGTTTCTTCAGCTCTCCTCAAGCCTTTAAGTCTTTAGTCTTCAAATTACTGATATTCTCTGATGATCTATGCAAAGATGACCTTTTATATTTTCTGCACACACTTTTTCAGTCCAAATGACAGTTCCCATAAATATGCTTGTGTGTATTGGTAAAAGCATAATATATAGAGGTGCTGATTTGTACAAGTATATAATACTAAGTTTGATTTTTTTTCTTCGAGACAGGGTTTCTCTGTGTAGTTTTGGTGCCTGTCTTGGATCTCACTCTGTACACCAGACTGGCTTTGAACTCACAGAGATCCCTCTGGCTCTGCCTCCTGGGTGCGAGGATTAAAGGCGTGCATCACCGCTGCCTGCCCTAAGCTTGAATTTAAACCTACCATGTGAAACACTTCTATTCATTGACTGACAAACTATCTCTGAAATCTAGAAGAATCCCTTCTATATTGTGGTGTTGAATCTTTCATTCCCAAAACAAGGAGTAAAAAAAAAACTTCACAAGGTCCATCTCTGATAAAACTCCTAATTAAGCACTTCCTACAAAATTTTCTTTACTCATGATTTATTTTAATTTATGGAGAGTATCTTCAAAACATCCTGTAGGAACAGGTCATACTGGATTCCCTGATCCATACTTGTTCAAGAATACTTACAAAACTAGAAATTCAGTCAAGGCTAGTAATTGGGAGAAAGTTTTCTACTTGCTTGTGGTAACTGCAGCTTCACTCCTGAGGATATGAACTTCCAGCTGTCATGTGCATGTGATTAATTGGATACTTTCCCAGCCATTACGGAAGCCCCACTATGTTTCTATGTTTTCTGGCAAAAACTGAAGTTAGCTCTACACAACATCTTGGCAAAGACTGCTGGCACACAATAGAAAAACACACACAAATTGGCAAGAAAAAAATACCTTGTGTACAAAACCCACTACAAAAACAGCAGGTGCAAAGCCAAATTCACCTTACCAGGTCCTTTAATATGCACAAACTTATGTACAGAAATTTAAGTACTTGTCTAACTTAATCTTATTTTGGACCTATGTTTAGACATATTTTCTTTTTCTGAGAGAGAAAGAAATCTTTTTTAGAGTTGATATGCCTAAAATTTCTGTCAAAAAGTATTGATATTTATAAGAATATACTTAATACTTCTGACCATGATTGAATTAACCGTATATTTATATATTTATAAAGCTACAGAGATTCCTTTTAGGTCCATACAACTATGTTAATTTTATGTTTCAAGTTGACTGCGTCAGAGGACACTCAGATACTGAGTCAAGAAGAGCAAGAAGAAATTTCTGCTACCTGATTGGTTTAGTTGAAGCATCAATTTTTTTTTCTTACCTTTAAGCTCAGCCTGAGTCACTTCATTGGAGACATACCTGCTAGGTTTCAGACTGTAACTTATATCACAAGCTCTGTTCATTTGCAGACATTCAAACATGGACTAGGATTATGTTTTAGACTTAGCAAGCTGTGCATCATACTGATTATATGGTTTGATATAGCTCAGCTTCCAAATAATATAAGCTAGCTCCTTAGCAGTCATTTTTATATAACATGTACATAGTTTTTGCATTACTTATAAAACCATAATTCACATTTTATGAACTTTTATAATATATGTATATATTTCACCCACTTTTCTAAATATTTAATAAAGACTCAACATTGACAATATGGTGGTTCCTCAGAAAATTGGGACTCCATCTACCTCAAAACCCAGAAATACTATTCCTGGTTATATACCCAAAGGATGTTCTATTCTACCACAAGGACACTTACTCAATTATGTTCAAAGCAGCATTATTCATAAAAGCCAGAAGCAGAAAACAGCCTACATGTCTCACAACTGAAGAATGGATAAAGAAAATGTGGTACATTTATACAATGGAGTATTACTCAGCTGTTAAAAAAAATAACATCATGAAATTTTCAGGTGAGTAGATGGAACTAGAAAAAAAATCATCCTAACTGGGGTAATACAGATCCAGGAAGACTAACATGGTATGTACTCACTTATAGGTGGAAATAAAGAATTATCATGCTACAGTCCACAGACCAAGAGAGGTTAAGTAACAAGGAGGGCTTGAAGGATGATGCATGTATCTCCCTTGGAAGGGGAAATAGATTTTATGGGTGGACTAGGGGTGAGTGAGGATGGAAACAAGAGGGATCAGGCGGTGGGGTAGGGGAATGATAAAGGGAGAGAGTACTGGGAGATACAAATGGAATTGGGGGTCATTTCAGGGGCGATGAGGAAACCTAGTGCATTGGAAACTTCCTGGGTCAATGAGGGTGATCTCAGTGAAGACTCTTAGTAATGGGGCATATAAAACCTGAACTGGCCTTCTCCTATAACCTGGCTAGTCTCCCAGTGGTGGTATTGAGACATCAATCCAGCCACAAAACCTTCAACCTACAATTTCTCCTGCATGCAAGATGTACTAGGGTAATGTTGGTGCAGAAATTGTGTGAATGGCCAAACAATGACTGGTCCAACTTCAGGCCCATGCCTAATACTGCCTGCATAGCCAGAAGCCAGAAGTTAGGTAGCCCAGAGATCTAGGATAGAACTAAATATGACTGGCAAAAAAAGTTAATGAAATGATTCTTAGTGATATTCTGCTATATTCATAATAGTCATAGACCAGAGCTTAGTATAATCATCATCAGAGAGGCTTCATCTAACAACTGATGGGAACAGATGCAGAGACCAATGGACAAACATTAGGTGTGACTCATGGAACCCCGTGGAAGAGGGGGAGGAATGATTATAGAAGCCAGAAGGTTTGAGGATAACACAAGAAAATGGCCCACAGAATCAACTAACCTAGGCTCATAGGGATTCCTAGAAACTGAACTGACAAGCAGGGAGCCTGCATGGGACTGACCTAGACCCTCTAACATATGTTACAGTTGTGTAGCTTGGTCTTCTTGTGGGACTCCTAGCAGTAGGAACCAGGGCTGTCTCTAACTCTTTTGCCTGCTTGGGACCTATTGCGTTGCCTCACCAAGCCTTGGTGTGAGGATATGTGCCTACTCTCATAGTTATGCCATGTTTGATGGGTATTCCTGGGAGGCCTGCTATTTGATGCCTAGAAACTACTGACATAAGAATATTGTGCATGTGTATTCTCATGAATGAAATATTGTTTATTTGATTTTTTCATGGTTTAGGGGGAACACATGCTATTTTGATAAATCATGAGATTCTTCTTATACCCCATGGGAGTAGCTTTGACAAGCCATTTTCTATTAATCCCCTCTGTTTTTATGCTGTTTACTAAAAATGTTTTCCAGAAACAAGTTACCTCATTCACTGTAGGTGCTCATATGGTTGGTGTTTCCACATAGTTTATGTAAGAGGTATTGATTTATAGTTTAATATGAAGATAAATTATCTAGATATTAAAGACTTATTCATATTTCAGAAACCTCTTACATTCTTTTGAATTTTTCTTTTTATTTATTGGCTGGTAAATTCTGAGAAATAATGTTGTAGTTGGAATTTTCCTACATATCCTAAAATGAATTTTCATTTAACACAGTCAGGGATGTCAGAGAAGGATGATGGGTTTGCTTCCCATTCACTCCTTGTTCTACTAGAACGCAAATGTAGTTTATTTTACCTGTCTGATATTGTTTGTATCTTCTTCATAAATATTCTCTCAAGTGGATCTTTAATAAACTCATATAGAAATTTCATTTGTCTTTCAAGTATTCTCTTTTCTCATTTTTTTGCATTCCCACTTAATTCCAGTAGGTCTATCATGCATGTTACATATTTTTGGCCCAAACCAAGTACTGTCTGAAGTTTTTCAGCTTTCTGTTGTCCACACTGTTGTCATCAAGATACTCACTATGATATGATTGATCATTCTTTGTTTTTAAATATTATTTTCCTTATTTCAAAGTTCTTTATTTTCTGAATTCTGATCTCTACATTAATTTTACTTTTAAAATTCTTATTTATTCTTTCTTTTTGAAAAGTTTGTGTATGAGTACTTCATTTATATCCTTTCCCTCCCTTCCTCTCCCACCTGCAACTCCATCAGTGCACCCTCTCTACTCTCTCTCAAAATCTTGGCTTCTGTTGTCCTAATCAACTACATAAGGCTCATATGGCCTCAGAAACTGAAGTGTCAGCACTGGTCTTGCATGGATTTGCTCTAGACCTTCTGCATATGTTATAGCTATTAGCTTGGTGTTTTTGGGGGGACTCCTAATACTGGGAGTAGGTGTGTCTCTCACATTTTTGTCTTCTCTTGGGACTCTTCTCCTCCTATTGAATTGTCTTCTCCAGCCTCAATATGATGGCTTTTGCTTTATCTAATTGTATCTTGTTTTATCATGTTTGGTTGTTGTCCTTTGGAGGCCTGTTCTTCCTGGAAGGAAACAGAGGTCGAGAGGAGTGGGGAACCTAAGAGGAGTAGGAGGAGGGGAAACTGTGGTCAGGATGTATTGTATAAGTGAAGAATTTATTTTCAACAAAAAATTAATTTTTATTGTTTTATATAGACTTGCAAATACACACATACAGGCTGCTAAGTCAATTGAGTGTTGCTCATATTCATGTGCATATGTTTTTCAGGCCATTTAGGTAGCTCATTTCTGGTAAGGACTTAATCTCCTTTTCTCTCAGCCAATAGTTGCTTGTGGCTATTTATCTGCCTTGGGGCCTTGTGAGCATTCTCCTATTGAGGTTGACCTGTCTGTTGACTGTCATTTTTCAGGTTTAGGCAATCTTATTATTGAGACCTCATGGGTGTAACTTCCCTGTAATATATAGAGAACATAATCTCATAGCACTTGATAACTCTACCCTCACTACTGTTATGATTTATTGCATACATGACACTTCGTGAGACTAGATAGTCCAGGAACTTAGGGACAAACCAAATAATACTGGTCGAAACCACACACACACACACACACACACACACACAGTGATAAAATGACTACTAATGATATTCTGCTGTGTTCATAAGTCAATGCCTGTTCAGCCATCTCCAGAGACTCTTTCTACTTCAGCATATGGAAACAAATATAGAAACACAGACAGACATTGCATGGAGAGTGAGAGAACTTGGAACACTCAGCTCTAAAGAGAAATTGTATAAGAGCCAGAGGCTATGGGAGACACCATGGAAAGAAGACACTTTAGGTCAACATGAACAAAAGTCATAAATTCACAGAGACTGAGACACATGCACAGGTCCTGCATGGGTCAGCACCATGTCCTCTGTGTATGTATTATGGCTTTCTGTTTAGGATTTTTATGTGATTCCCAATTGTGTGAGCAAATGTGTCTCTGACTCTTGTGCCTTTTGTTGGGCTCTTCTGTTGTTTTGTCATATTTAATTTTGATGTGATAGTTTCTGTTTTTTTCTTATATTTTGCTATATTAAAAAATGAATGGATGGATAGATAGATTAAAGAAAACCTAGCCACTAAGGTAAAGGGTAACAATTGAACTGTCATTGATACCCAATGAGAGAGGGAAAATCAGTTTTCTCTAGTTGAGTGACACTGGGTATATCAACCACTCCAGGATAGGCCTCATATTCAGAGATAAATGACCGACACATAATGGATTTCACAGTTCTGTTGTTTCGTGTGTGTGTGTGTGTGTGTGTGTGTGTGTGTGTGTGTGTGTGTGTGTTTTCATTTGGTTAGAGTATGGTAAGGCTTGTTTGATTTGTTTTGTTATTTTTTTCCTGGGGTTTTGCTCTATTGGGTTTTTCTTTTTTCTTTTTTCTTTTCTTTCTTTTCTTTTTTTTTTGAGAAAGGACTTAAAGCTGAGTGGAGGGGGAAGAGGATCTGAAAAGGACATGGAAGACAGGAAGAATATGATCAAAATATATTTAAGTTTAAAATTGCTTTAAATGATAAAATATATATGTATGTGTGTCTATATGTACACATATGTATATATAAATTTGTAAAATTTTCTGTTAAGTTTTTGGTTTCATTTTTTCTCCTACTTACTATAGGAATAAAAAATTGTGTATTCTGCACATTTCCTTGCTGAGAAAACAAGTTATTGAATTTCCAGCATCTGTTTGTCTATTTTCAATCATCTAGAGAAAGTTCTCCATTGACAAAATATGCATTTATGTGTTTATGGTTGCATCATAAATATGTAAAATATAAGTGCTTGTAATGTTCCTTTTATATATAACTTTCAATTTTTTTGCTGTATCTTTTTTTGAGAAAACAATGTTTATATAACTGAAAAACAAATGTTCAGAAAATACAAATTAAATAATAGAATATATGATCATTGAAACAAGTCACAGAATTAACAGATTAGTATACAGAATGTAACAAAGTTACAAGTAAGAATGTAAGACCAAGAGTATCAAGAATAAAAGTAGTCATGACAAGCACTATCTTTTAAATTTTTAATGCTTTCTTGTTATGTGTTTTTCTTACACAATCCTCATCAAAATGTAATTATGTACTGATTTTACAATTAAGGGTACTTATAAACTCTCAGAGCTAGAATTTGTAGAATCAGTTTTGAAGCAAGATCAAAATAATTTCAAAACCTAAAGTCAAAGTCACTACACCTTAGTTATTACTGATTAATTATCATTAGGGACCAATTTGACTGGGACAAGTTATCTGTACATGTGTGTGCAAATAGTTACCAAATGGGAATCAGCAATTCAAAACATCAAATTATCACAAACTGTGAGAAACTATGGTATAATATTAGCATACGATAAAAATTGAAGCATTCTTTTATATTAATAAGGTACTCTGTGAACTTATATACTCATTAAATATTATTTAGTGAAAACATTAGAAATACATAATTGAACAATTGTGTAAACTAAAGACAAATTGATAGAATGATGTTGTCTTGGTCCTTCACTGGGATTTTTGGTAAAACACTGAAGAAAGTCACAATAAACAGAGCTACATCCATACGAATTTAAATGGAATATGAAAAATATCCACAGAATCATGTTTGCTATGTAATGACACTTTCACCTGTCTTCTTTTTGTTGACTCTTGCAATGATATAAGAAGAATAAAACCACAGAAAGCAGAAAGAAGAGGATCACTGTTAGACTGAGGCCAGCCTGATCTCCACAGTGAATTCCCTTTAACTAGAGGCTATAAGATAGACCCTGACTCAATACAACCAATGAGAATAATCAGTAATTAAATAAATTACCTAAGGTGATTCATTATGTCTTCAATGTTGCCAGGAGAATTGCATTCCTTGTATCTTTAACCTGTGGTAAGTGCTTCCCAACCAAATTGATATAAGTTTTTCTACTTATCTGTGAGCAAACTCATTATCTAAAGAACTTGCAATGGTCTTCACAGAAGCATTTTCTAGGTAAAAACAATATCTCCCATCTCTTGATTTTTCTTCTAGACTTAGAACTAGCCTAAAGTCCCAGCAGGCTCCAAAGGATACAAAATTTAACCAGGTAAGCAATATTTCCTCAACATGACCTGAGTTTCCTAATATGTATGAGTAGAAATCAAAAGAATGGATGTTTTTGAGGACATTGGTGGGAGGAGCATAATATTGAGTCAGGTCATTTTATTAGTATGACCACATTAAGGAAGATTATACATTAGATTATACATATTAGAGTGCAGCTCAGTGAGTTGTAAAAGCCTTTAGTGTTCTTGACTACATGCCTGAAATACAGATCAAAATATATCTTACCACTAGAAAGCAAGGAAGGGTATCTAAAGTTGTTTTATAAGTTATTATGAGCTGGGCAAATGTAACATACTCATATTAATACAACCTAAGAATATGCTTTCTTTTTAACTAATCTAACAAACAGAGAAAAGACAGCATGCCCACTGGCATTTCTACAGGATTTTCATATAGTAGGCGAGTGTCTTGGTGTTTCTGTTGCTGTGAAGAGACACCATGACAATGTCAACTCTTACAAAGGAAAACATTTAATTGAGGTCCAGCTTACAATTTTAGAGGTTTAGTCTGTTATCATCATGGCATGGAGCATTGCAGCAGGGAGTATGATGGCACACATGCAGACATGGTGCTGGGAAATTCTATGTCTTGATCCAAAGGCAGAAGGAAGTGAACTGTCTCACTGGGCATGGCTTGAGCATATATGAGATCCCAAAGCCCACCTCAGTAGTGACACATTTCCTCCAACTAGGCTACACCTACTCCAAGACAGCCACACCTCCCAATAGTGGCATGCTCTTTGGGGGCCGTTTTCTTTTAAAACACAACAGTGAGTATGCCCAAAATTGTTCATGCCTGCTCTTTCAACATTCCACAATATGTACCATAAAATCAAGCAAATCATATCACAAAATGTAAATGCTATCTTTCCTTCTTTAAATATAAACTGAGATTGAACATGGTTGACAATGTCAGGTATTTTATTGAAAGATGAGAAACACAATAATGATGTTAATTTCTATCCATTTCTCTGCAAATGTTATTATCTCCTTTTTTAATATTTTGATTAACATTTATGAATTGGGCATTTTCATGCATGTATATAATATTTTGTATCATATTCATCTCTATTCCCCTCTGTTTTCTCACCTCATCTCAGTTAATTTCCTTCTGTCTGACTATTCTACTTTTTGTTGAGGTTGTTATTGATGGTATTGTATTTTAAAAATATTTTTAAGTTTTGGAGAGTATATGAATAGGAATCACATAAAAACACAAAACCAGAAGCCATTTATAATGTATACATAAGAAAACTATAAGGTCAAACAACAAAATAAACAATAATAAAAACATGCCCTCACAGAACACTATGAAACAAAGAATCTCCAAACATGCCATTGATTTCATTTTATGTTGGCTATGTACTGCTTGGGTGGGACCTGTTATTGAGAGTGCTTTCTATGCCCCATGAGACTTCCTTGGAGGAAAGAACTATTTTTTTATTTGTGAGTGGTTATCAACTGGAGATAGTTCCTGGGTTAACATATGTGTTTCTTCTGTGTTCCTTGCCTCCTTTGTCCTGTTTGTTTTGTCCTATTCTGATTTGTTTGTTTTTGTTTTAACTTATTTTACTTTATCATTATCCTTTAAATGCCTATTTTTTTTAAGAATGGTAGGGGGAAGTGGCTAGGATCTCTGAGAAGTTGAGTACATAGAAACAATAAACATAATTATTGCATGAATTAAAATCTATTTTCAATGAAATAAGAGATTATAATATAATTGCATAATTTCCTCCTTTCCTTTCCTTTCACATTCTACTTTGTATTTTTAATTTTGTTTTGTTTATGACTCACTTGGGTGTATACAGGATCACAAATGAGAGTTTGTTTACTGGAGCCTGGGTCCTTTACCAGTGTATCACTGAAGAAAATGTTTCTTTTTCTCCTATTAACCACAAACTGCATATAGATCATGCCCTCTCTGTGACAGAGAACTGGTGGATCCAATTGTGTGCTCATCCCATACAAGTAATTACAGTATTGTGCATTCAGCAGTCCAAGAACTTTGTAATACCCACAAGACAGTATGCCCCACTATTCCCCAGTGTCCTCCAATTCTATGCTTTCTGAATCTTGTTCTTCCATGTACCAGATTATTGAAGAGGTGATTCAGGTATCCAGTTTACAGCCAGGAATATCAACCATCTTTTCCTTTCAGTACTGGAACAGTTGAGCCTCTGGAGTCACTGCTGCCCACTGCACAAAGAAGTTTTCTGTCCAAAGCTGATAGTAGCCTTTATTTGCTTGTTGTCTTCCCTCATCCTTCATTGGCTCCTAGAATTTCATTTCATTCTGCAGTGTGTGTGTGTGTGTGTGTGTGTGTGTGTGTGTGTGTGTGTGTGTGTGTGTGTGTGTGTGTGTTTTACCTTTTCCTTATGCCTTCCTAGATTCTGTGAACAGTATACAGTAAAGATAGATTTACAAGTATCTCTGTGGTATAATGACTTAGTATATTTTAGGCATGTACTCAAGTGGCAATGTTAATTCATATGGTCTTCTATTGCTATTTTGATGGGAAAACATCATGCTGATTTCTACAGTGGTTATACCATTTTATGTTCCCACCTAACAGCAGTGAAGAGTCCTCTTTCTCCATATCCTAGTCAAGATGTATTGTCCTTCATACATTCATGTACTGAAGTCCAATTCCATAATTTAGCTGTTGTGAATACTGATGAAATATCCCCCATATATCCTCATCAACATTTGGATTTGCTTATTTTATTCATAATAGCCATTATAACCAGAGTGAGATAAAGTATCAGTATATTTTTATTTAGATATTCCTGATTGCTAAACACGTTGATCAGTTTTCTATGTATATGCTGACCATTTGTTTTTCCTAATGTGAATAGTTTCTGCTCATTTACATTTACTCTTTATTGATTAGATTGTTCTTCCATTTTTTTGTATTTTTATTTAAGCTACATACATAGTCTATATATTTCTGACTTACTGAACAAAGCTTTTTACCTTTTTTGTTTGTTTATTTGTTTTTGTTTTTGTTTTTTTTTTTTTTTGTTTTTCAAGACAGGTTTTCTCTCTGAAACAGTTTGGGCAGTCCTGGAACTTGCTTTGTAGACCAGGCTAGCTTCTAACTCACAGAGATGCCCCTGCCTCTGTCTCCCAAGTGCTGGGATTAAAGGCATGTGTCACAATGCCTGGCTTCCTAATTTTGCCATTTTTTGGATATCCTTTTGCTCTGACAATTATTTGTTTTGTTGTGCAGTCTTTTCTAATTTATCAATAAAATTTAAAATTATGAAAAATACATAGGTTTTAATACTTTTGGATCTCCCAAAGCAGAAATCTTTACACTGTAGTGTAACATACAGCACATATTCATTGAACAATCTTACATAAATCATAGAATAATGAAAGACTCATCTATAGATATCTAAAGATGGTATATGATTTAAGAATAAGCAAGGGTTTTAGAAGCTAGTTTTGCTTATTAGTTACAATAGGATGTGCAGGATCCTCACTGATGTTCATAATCAACTGATTAATTCATAATTTATCAAACACTAACATGAGCTTCTCTGTGCCCTTTCTGTTCCAGATACTAGGAGTATCAGAGTAAAGAATTAAGACTGTTTGGACAGCAAAATTTAAAATTAGGAGACATTTCTGATCAAGAAAACTTTCTTTCTCAGTAAAGTTGGTCAAGACCTTTTACAAAACCAAATCCACCTGGTTTAAATGAATCCCCAGGGGAGTATTGGCCCTGTAGGAGATGGGAATGGAGGGGAGGGGCTGAGGGGAAAGTGGGGCAGGGGCAGGAGGGCGGAGGACAGGGGAACCCATGGCTGATGTGTAAAACTGAAACACAAATACAATAAATTTTTAAAAAGGAGAAAAAAAGAACCACAAAAAATGAGTTATAGAAACCAAAAAACAAACAAACAAACAAAAAACCTGAAACACATTTTTTTTTTTAAATTGAGGAATTCTATAGATTTAGTTGGAATAGGAATTTCTCAATGAACATAAATTTGTGGGTAATGGGAATGGGGGGGAGGGGCTGGGGGTAAGATGGGGTTGGGGGCGGGAGGGGGGAGGACAGGGGAACCCATGGCTGATATGTAAAATTAAAACACAAATAAAAAAGAAAATAAATAAATAAATTTGTGGGTGAAATGAACTAGTTATAGTTTCATTATTGAGAGAAATATTCTAGGGATATATTTTAAATTCAATTTTGATTCATTAGTGTTTTGCAGCTTAACAATAAGCATAACAAATAAAAAGGTGTTTTATCCAAGTCAGAAAATCAGCAAGTTGTTTAAGAGACTGACACCCAAGATCTAAATCGCAGACTTTTCTCAGGAATACTGCATAACCTTGCTACACTTGGGAAACATGCGCACATCTTTGGGTTTTGTTCACAGAAGAGTTCATTGGAACATTTACTCCATTTTATTATTATTGAAGCTGCAGTTAAAATGTGAAGTTGGCTCTCAAATTAAAAGTTTCACTACTACCATATTCTCAGAGTATCAGCTGAGCTGAGCATGTTCTTCAGAGAGCCCAGACAAAATAGAAGTGTTTACATACTGAAATAAAAAGTTCAGAAGGTTGCTGGAAAGATGGCTGGATGACTAAGAATACTTGTGCTTGTGTACAATCTTGGTTTAATTCCACGCACCCCTAGACACCACCTCCCAGCCAGTTGTAACCCCAATTCTTGGGTCTCTAACAACCTCTTCTGCCTTCTGCAATTCCAAGGCACACACCTGTTGCACATAATACATTCAAATACTCACTTATACACATGAAAGTTAAAATTAAAAATAAAGGAGCTTGTTTTCTAGGACGTAAAAGACATGTCACAAAACCATGTAAGAACTTTACCTATAATATATGAAAGGAAGCATGAAACCATTATCAATTATTCTGCATCAGTGATGTGATTTTAAAAGTTGAGGAAGTTAAATGATAATCTCACTGTCTTTTTTTTTAACCTTGTTTGGCATGATGCATTGTTTAAAAAAAGATAGTTCTATAATTATGGTGATATTTCTGAAGTATTCTAGACCCCCTACCTCAGTGGTACTGCCTCAAATACTTAGCATGATGTTCAGCAGACAACAGAGAGCATAGCATGAGCTGACACTTATGTGAGCATAAGCCATGTTACATATGATTAGATAAAGAGGATAATTCTTGGAGAGTTGAGGGGGAATGGGTCAGGACACCATGATACATAAAGCAAGATGAGGAATAATTCTTGTTACTTTCAAGCATATTTGAAATTATTTTTATTGTGAAACAGATACATCTAGAAGAAATGGTGAAAGATGTAGCATTTAGAAAAAAAAAAAAAAAGACAGTCAATGAATTAAAAAAACACCACGATACATTAGAGGATAAAATTTAATTTTAGGAATTCTATTGGCCCAAATTATTTAGATTATCTGCAAACCATGTATTATTTTAAGCTACTATTGCTGTTCAATTTCATAAATCTCTTAAAAATGAAACTATGATACAAACCATTCTGCGAGTCCAGACTGCCCACATACTGTCAGTGAGATTTAAATAGCATCAAGTCAAGCTTGCTCACAGTAAAAAGGTGTCCCTTTTATGTCATTTTAATTAGAGTTCAGGTTTATTCCTTGCTATTTAATATTATAGATAATACTTGAAGTTGGAAAGCCATAATGAATTTGGGATGGCAGTTGAGAGTATGAGATCTTGGGAATAGCTGCTCTGAGCAAGGAAGACAAAATGAGTATAAGTAACATAATTTTATGTATTGTTCATAGTATTATTACTAACCAGCAGTAAAAACCTTATTAGAGATTCAAAGGGTATGAAAGTTTTAGAAGATTTTATGATTATATATAACACAGTCACATTTACGGTTTATTTACATTTGCACAAGTATTTTCTAATTACCCTTCATCTATTCTTTTTAATTATAGATGAAATATTATTTTATGTTCATGGAAGTTACTAGGAATTAGGTGATTCTGGAAAAAAAAGGTTTGTTTTTGTCATTCTCTCATGGATAAATGAAAATTAATACTTTAATTTTCTTCAAAGCTAGATAATAGGTCACAGATGCTCAAAATTACATTAGCTGGGGTGAGTGAAGTCAAGATGGGACTGGCATTGCTAAAAAAACAAAACAAAACAAAACAAAAACCCTCCACCTCATCCTTTCGAGGGACAAAATCCCATGATGCACCTGGGCTTGCAAGTAATGAGAGACTTGCTTGGCTCAGTCAGCACTGCTCTTCCTTGTCCACACTCACGTGATTTAACTGCATTGACATATTTTACTTCCCATATTCCATTTTATATGACTATAAACAATATATTCATTAGTTTGCTTTTCTTTATATAATGACTTGCATCTATTGCTTCACTGATTAAAACTGTGCTAACAAGGTAACTATATTCATTTATTAATGATATTTATCAAAACAGAATACATTTATAAGCAGAAATTCAGGGTTCCAGATATCTCCTTAAATAATTCTAAAAAAATGCAATTATTTTTTATTTATTCACATGATGATATAATGTGGTAGGTCAAATCTTCCAACTATCCCCAATCATTTTTATGTGAGTTCATCCCATTGTTAATTCAATTAACACTTTCCTATTGCTAGTCATATAGCCTTTTTTCTCAAGACAGGGTATTTCTATGTAGCTCTGGCTGTCCTTGAACTCACACAAACCTGGCATCTGTGTGCTGGAACTAAAGGCATTTACCACTATGCCCAGCTGTCATAAAGCATTTTTATTTAAAATTTCAATAGAAATTTACTTTTATTTAACTGAAATTAAACTCTTGCAATTATTAATTAAGTTGTTGTAAATGTGGTAGTTTTACCCATTCATAGAAATACAGTATGTATTATATATCAATTTCATACATTTAAAATGTCCTTTCTGGCCGGGCGGTGGTGGTGCACACCTTTAATCCCAGAAATCAGGAGGCAGAGCCAGGTGGATCTCTGTGAGTTCGAGGCCAGCCTGGTCTACCAAGTGTGTTCCAGGAAAGGTAGAAAGCTACACAGAGAAACCGTGTCTTGAAAAACAAAAAACAAACAAACAAAATTGTCCTTTCTGATGTGTAACGTATTTTAAACTCATTTACTTGCTCTTAAAATGTTTTGTCATTGTCTCTCATATGAATTTGTCTAGTTACAGAAAAAATCGTACCCAAAAGGATAAAATGAGGAAAACTACAAAAGGATCATTTGTGTTTGCATTAATCATAGAAATGGTTCTGTGTCACTAACACAGGAGATTACAAGTCCAAGCCAAGAAATATTATTAAATACTTGTTTAAAAAGTCATCTAAATTTTCTCTAACACTTATACTCCAGCCACAATATACCATTTTTATTTATTTTAATATATCAAATACAATGACTACATGATTAATGTCATACTTGCAAACTCTAAGGATAGAAATAAAAGTCTGTAAAGAGTGTAGTTCATTCAGAAATGTGCAATTAAACCATTTCAAGGTACAATTAACCTGTACTGTTCAGAACTGATTATCTGTGGACTACAATGAGATGTTCAAGGTGGCAATATGAGCTGTAAACCTTTTACAAGCCATAATTACTCAAAAGGACCTTCAACTGAAATAAGAAATAGCAATGTCACAGTCTGATATTCTAGTGCAGTGAAGCACACCATATCAATATTTTACTACTTGTTTTCAATGATGCTTATAGTGGAATTTTTGCATATAAAGCCCACTTTTTAATAATTCAATTCATACAAATGAAATTTTAAAGTTAAAATAATTGCTGCAACCAGATTCGTGCATCTGCTACCACAACCAATTTTGGGAAGTTTTATCATAAAACAAACCTTAAACTACTTTACCTATTTATTTATTTTAATAATTCTCTAGTCCAGAGAAACTTTATATATTTTCTCTATAAATGTATCTTTTAAAAAAGTGTTTCATTGTAGTCATCCATTGCTGGTAAAAGTACCAACATGTAAAGACAATATGAAAATCAGTGTGGTATTTCCTAAGGAAGCTGGTAATAGATCTACCTCAAAATCCAACTATATCACTCTTGGGCGTATACCCAAAGGATGCTTATTCCTACTATAGACACACTTGCTTAACCATGTTCATTGTTGTTCTTTTCATAATATTCAGAGGTTGGAAATAACCTAGATGTTTGTCAAAAGATGAATAAAGAAAATATCATGATACATTTACACATTGAAATATTGCTCAGCCATTTAGAAAATGAAATTGCAAAATTTTTAGGTAAATGGATTGAAGTAGAAAAAAAATCAGTGTAAGTGAGGTAACCCAGACCAAGAAAGATAAAGTTATTTATTCATTTATATGTTGACATTATCTGTTAAGTCATTGATAAACAGCTACAGTACATAGAATCAGAACTATTGAGTAGATAGTATGGGACTAGTGGGAGATAATGGAACTCTCCAGGAAGGAGAAGTAGAATAGACAGTTGTGGATGGATGGTAAGGGTTCAGGGGACCAGGAACAGTGGAGCAAGTGGGAAGGGAGAGGCAAAAGGCAAGGTAAGGAATATAAAGGGACAGCTAAAATATAGTGCTATTCACAGGGTTGTATGAAACCTAATACAATAGAAGTTTCCTAAAATAAATACATATGTGAGGGTGATCTAAATAAAATTTCTAAATACCAAGAGAGACAGAGCCTCAACTGAACATCTCTTGTCACCAGATGAATGTAGTACCAGGAATGGGTTATACCTAATCCAGTTGTTGGTCAAAGGGGTCCTCTTGAAATTTCCAAACAGTACAGGCTCTTCTCAAGGCTATTATTGGTTACTCTCCACAAACTGGTAGTAAGGCCTTATTGCTGAAGACAACTCCCTCCTTTATATTTCATTAAACACAGAGAGGTTGAGAAGATGCCTACATGGAGCCTTTGTACCTACAGACTAATGTTCACCATACTGGAAGATAGTCATTATGCTATCAAAGAAAGGCTACAGTGGTGACCTACATACAAGAGATGATGTTGCAATAATGCCACAAATATAGTGAGTAACCAAGGAAGATCTGGATTGATTTGAGGCCTACTCAATGAAATAGAACCCACAGATGACAACCATGGGTAGTCAAAAAACTGAGGCTTGATAGGCCAGTAACTTAAAGGAAAACTCCATACCACTATCCCACTGAAGGAACATAGTAGTAAAATGACTCCTAACAACATTCTGCTATGCTAATAGACCAGTGCCTTGATCAGTTATCATCAGAGAAGCTTCTTTCTGCAGCAAATGTGAGCATGAGACCTGAAACCAGACAATGTGCAAGAATGACAGACCCTGAAATACACAGGCCTAAGTGGGATTTCACCATCAAATCTCTCATCTCAGTGTTCAGGGAACCCTGCAGAAAAGGAGGCAGAGAGAGTGTGAAAAAAAAAAAAAACAGGAAAAGAAGGACACCAAAAAGTAGGCTTTTACAAACAGGATTGAGATACATGTAAACTCACAGAGACTGTGGCAGCATGCACAGAGCCTGCAAAGGTCTGCCCCAGATGGTGTCTTAGTACTGAGAGGAGACTTGGACACACTCATTCATTCCTAAACCTGAAGCTATCTGCATTTGAGAACCACTAGCAAATGATAAATTGGTTTTCTCCGGGGGAGTCTCACTGGGGAAACAAACAACTGTTTAGGGTAGGCCCTGTGCCAAGCAGTAAATGCCCAACAGAAAATGAGCTCAATAGCATCTTTGGGGGTTCTTTGTCTCATAATGTCAGAGCATTTATTTCATATATTTAAATTTATTTATTTATTTACTTACAGGTTCTTTACATAAAAATCATGGCTTTTTTTTTTTTTTTTTTTTTTTTTTTTAGGATTCCTGTGTGTGGGATCACATGTGTCTTTGTATCCATATATTTTTCATGTTATTTCTTTGGCTCTTTTTCTTCTCTCTGTTTTGCCCTATTTCAACTTGTTTGTTTTTGTTTTCTATCATTATTATTCCTTATATGTTCATTTGTTTTCCAAGGAGAGACAGAAAGTGTATGTATCAGGTTGGGAGAAGAGGTTGGCATGAACTGGGAAGAGTAATATTCATAATATATTGTATGAAAATATATCTATTATTTTTAAGAAAAAATGTGATCCATCATTTTTATTTAAGTTTTGAACTTTATTGCTTGATAATTTTATACAATATATCTTAATCTATCTTTTCTTCTTCCCCAACTCCCTCTAGAACTTCCCTACCTTACCCACCCTGTACCTGACCTTTTTTTCTTAATGTAACACTTAAAGTTTGTACCTATGTTGCAGCATGCATGAGCACTTCACCCCTCCTCACTGGATATGCACATTTTATACCTAGATAGATACACAATGCATTTTTATGGGCATTAGACCCAGGAATGTTCCTGATGTTATAGTACCTTTAGTTTGACACTTAAAAAAATCTTTTTTTGAATGCTCATTTATTTTATTATTATTATTATTATTATTATTATTATTATTAAGAATTTTTTATTCATTTTACATATCAACCACAGATCCCCTCTCCTCCCACCTCCCATCCCCCAGCCTCCCCCACAACCCACTCCTGATTCCCACCTCCTCCAAGGCAAGGCCTTCCATGGGGAGTCAGCAGAGCCTGGTACATTCAGTTGAGGCAGGTCTAATCCCCTCCCCTCTGCACCAAGGCTGTGCAAAGTGTCCCCACCATGGGCACTAAAATCTTTCTGGAGTGACTAGACTTTTCCTGTTCTGCATCCTGATCAACACTTGTTATAACCTGAGGTTGTTTTTGTTTTTTGATTTTGTTTGTTTGTTTGCTTTGTTTTTGAGTTGTAGACTTATTTTTTAATTCATTTTACATACCAACCACAGATCCCCCCTCATTCCTCCTCCTGCTCCCCTCTCCAACTCCTCCCATCCTCCAAGAGGGTAAGTTCCCCCAGTCTAAGCATGGTACATTCAGTTGAGGCAGGACCAAGCCCCTCCCTGCTTTACTGGGGGTGAGCAAGGTCTCTGACCAAAGGTAGTGGGATCCAGAAAGCCAACTCATGCACCAGGGATTAATCCTGACCACATTGTCAGGGGCCTCACAAGCAGACCCAGCTACACAACTGTCTCCAATAGGCAGAGGGTTTAGTCCTGTCCCATGCAGGTTCCACAGCTGTGGTCTAAAGTTCGTGAGTTCCTTTGAGCTTGGTCCAGTTACCCACCATGATCTTGACCTTCCTTGCTCATGTAATCCCTCTTCCCTCCCTTGGACTGGACTCCTGGAGCTCAGCCTGGTGCTTGGTTGTGGATCTCTGCATCTGCATCCATCAGTTACTGGATGAAGGCTCTATGATGATAGTTAGGGTATTCACCAATCTGATTACCAGGGTAGGCCAGTTCAGACACCCTCTCCACTGTTGCTAGTAGGGAATCTGTAGGGAAATTCCCAGGAATCCACAAGGACAAGCTGAGTTTTTGACCTTTATTATGTTCATGGGTATGAATGCTGTGTCATTGTGATTTGCCTTTAAACACAGCGATTGTTGATTTTCTTTCAGTATATTTTGTCTGTGATGTGGGCATTTCTGTGAGAATATCCTTTAGGATCTTTTACTAATTTTTAGGAATTGAGATACATTCTTGCTCAGGTAGGAAGAAGTATTATTCTAAACACAGTACCCCTGGATATATAACTTGTAAACAGTTCTCACACTTTGTATGTTATCTTTCCTATTGTGTAGTATTTACTTGGTGGTTTTACTTTTGTTACATGGGTTTTAATGTCATACAGTATATCATAAAGACCTTGGCATGTGTCTAAAGTGTATAATGCAGATAAAAGCAATGAAATTGAGAGCTGTGAAATAAACCCTCCCATCTATAAGTCATTGCCTAGGGTGACACACTAGAAAGATGGTTTCAGTGTTAGGTGCAAACAGTGCTCTAGCTGAAAATTTAAGTTCAGTTTGCAGTTTGCAGCAAAGGTAGCTTATTCTATGTATATATGAAGATTTATTCTAACTCTTGATCATAAAGTTGCATTCATAATTTTTTCTTCAAGAGCTTTTTCATTTACTCCTTTTATTTTAGCTCCTTTTTGCCTTATATCTTTCTTGGGTGTGGCACAAGAAAAAGGGCCAATGTTATCTGTTCCTGTTGTGCCCCATTTGTTTTTCCCACTGCATTATATAGAATTAATTGATGAAAGTCAGTGTATTCTATCAAGATATCTCTTTCATTTCTCTCCCACCCTCCCCCGGCTCAACTATCCCCTTCCCTCAAGTTCTCATCCCCCATCCCCTCCCCTCTATTACAACCCTTGCCCCCCAGAGATCTCATCTCCCCCCCTCCCCCCCCCCAGAGCCTTGACACAAAGGGAGGAGCTTGGTCCTGCCTCTACTTGATGTGCCAAGCTTTGTTCAAGCCCATGAGAGGCCTCCTGCTTTCTGAAAGGAGATGGAGAAGGAGTAGAAGGAAGAGGTTAGATGGGAAGAGGAAAGGAACAGGAGGAGAGGAATCAGGGGAAACTGGTCAGCATGTAAAATAAATGAATAAATGGTTATTTACGTTTAAAAAGATGGACTTATAAAAAATTTCAAAACAAGAAAATTGGTGTATTACTTTTGGAAAGCTGTATTTTATTCTGTTTTATCTGTGTATGTGTTTGGGGGATGGGGCTGCTAGGTGCATGTGCTAGAAGATGATGTCAGGTAGCCCAGAGCCTTAGTTAACAGAGGTTGTCAGATTCCTTTTCTGGGAGCTGACTGCTGAACTTAGGGCCTCTGCAAGTACACTGTGTGCACGTAACAGTGAAACCACCTTTCTTGTGTGTCACCTGAGCCCGTGACTTACAGATGGGACGCTTATCTTGCAATCCTCAGCTTCATTTCATTTCTCTGTGGGATAACTTTAGGCATATACCACAGTCTTTATCACTGTTATTTTGTCATAACTTATGAAACTGCGATACATTAGTATTCGAATTTCTATTTTTTCAAGATTGCTTTAGCTGTTCTTGGTTCTTTCCATTTCAAATAAATTGCAGAATTGAGCTTGCCAATTTCTGCAAAAACATCTAGATGATATTTCACTATAATCTGTATTGAATCTTTATATCAATTTAAAGCATAAAAATTATATTTTTTGAACAATACTGAGTCCAATTTATGAACATGAAGTATTTTTATTCAAGCTTTCTTAATTTATTTTAAATTATTTTGTTATTTTCAGGAATAAATTATGCCTACATTTCATTCCATTAATTCTTCACTACATTATTAAATTAATGTCACTGAAATAGAATTGCTTCATTACTTAGAATTTTGAATTCTTCATGGTTATTACATCTATAAGAGTTTTGTACATTGGCCTCTTGGCTGGCAACCTCATTTGGGTCACTTATTAGATCTTGTAATCTTTTAGTGAATTCTTTAGGATTTTGTTCATATACCATGTGTCCTGTGCAGGTACACAGAATTTTCCTTCTTCTTTTCCTATCCAAGTAATTCCTTTTTGCTTCACAATGCTCCAGACTACGAATTCCAATATAGTGTTACATAGGAAGGAAGAAGGTGGAAATACTGATTTAGGAGGAATGGATTCATTCCTTTGCCTTTAAAAAATCAAATTTATTCAATGTATTTATTTAAAGGGTTGTGTGTGTGTGTGTGTGTGTGTGTGTGTGTGTGTGTGAGAGAGAGAGAGAGAGAGAGAGAGAGAGAGAGACTGACAGACAGAGACAGAGGGAGACAGAGACAGAGAGACAGAGAAAGAGAGACAGAGACACACACACACACACACACACAGAGAGAGAGAGAGAGAGAGAGAGAGAGAGAGAGAGAGAGAGAGAGAGAGAGAATCCTCCCATGGAGGTCAAAGGGCAGTTGATGAGAGTCAGTTTGATTTCTCCTTATGTCATGTTGCTCCCTGGGATCCTACCTTAGCTCTATAGGTTTAGCTGGAAGTACTGTTACATGTTGAGTTAGAAATTTCTCCACGTGTTTGTTTGTGTGTGTGTGTGTGTGTGTGTGTGTGTGTGTGTGTGTGTGTGTTCTGTATGTGAAAGATATCACTTTCATATTAACTTTCTGTGGTTCTCATAACAACATCATTTGGTTTCATAGAATGAGTTATTTGTTCTACATTTCACATTTTTTAAAAAAATTATATTTGTGTTTTAATTTTACACATCAGCCATGGGTTCCCCTGTCCTCCTCCTTCCCACCCCCGCCTTTCCCCCAGCCCCTCCCTCCATTCCCATCTCCTCCACGGCCAAGACTCCCCTGGGGATTCATTTAAACTTGGTGGATTCAGTACAGGCAGGTCCAGGCTGAGCAAAGTGTCCCTGTGTAAGCCCAAGGTTCCAAACAGCCAGCTCATACACTAAGGACAGGTCCTGGTCCCACTGCCTGGGTACCTCCCAAACAGTTCAAGTTATTCAATTGTCTCACTTATCCAGAGGGCCTGATCCAGTTGGGGGCTCCACAGCTTTTGGTTCATAATTCATGTGTTTCCATTAGTTTGGCTATTTGTCCCTATGCTTTTTCCAATCTTGGTCCCAAAAATTTACACTCTTACAGTCCCTCCTCTTTCTCGACAACTGGACTCCTGGAGCTCCACCTGGGGTCTGGCCAAGGATCTCTGATCCCCTTCCATCAGTTATTGGATGAGAGTTCCAGCAAGACAGTTAGGGTGTTTAGCCATCTGATCACCGGACTAGGTCAGTTAAGGCTTACTCACAACTCCAGGGAGGCTACCTAAAAAACAGGACCCTAAGAAAGACACAGGGATCACCCATGACAGAGAAATGGATGAGATCTACATGAACAAATTGGACAACAGTGGGAGTAATGAAGGGCAAGGTTTGAGGGAAAGAAAGCTTAGGGGAGCAGGAGATCCCAGCTGGATCAAGAACAGAAAGGGAGAACAAGGAATAATAGACAATGATAAATGAAGACCACATGAGAACAGGAAGAAGCAAGGTGCTAGAGAGGCCCTCAGAAATTCACAATGATACATCCACTGTAGACTGCTGGCAATGGTGGAGAGAAAGCCTGTACCTTTCCCTTTTAGGAAGCATGTATATTTAAATCTCATTCTCTGTAAAAGTTTGTTAAGTTACTAGTGAGGTCATATCAATGTGGACCATTATTTTAAAGGCAGTCTTTTGATTATTAATTTTATCTTGTTCCCTTCTGTAGTTCATTTGGATTGTATATTTCTACTTTAGTAATGTTTAGTTGATTATATCTTTCTTTGATATTGACCTTTTTCAACTAGATGAACTAAAAATTCATCAACACAATTCATATTACACTTTTAGAATTCATTTTCCCTGAAATACCAATACCTTTGGTTCCCATATAGGAAATTTGAATCATATTATTTTGAGTTGGTCTATCCAGCTAAAGGTTTGTCAATTTTACTTAGCTCTCTCCAGTTTGCTGACTACAGCATGGTGATAATTAAATTAACAGAGAAGCCTGAATAGAACATAAATATGTGGAAATTATAAACAATAGAAAGAAAGTAAAAGATTAAAAATTAAAGAACTAGAATTAGACAGAATCTCATAAGATACTAGCAAAGCCAAGAGGCAAGGGTGGAGATCTGTTTAGAATTTCTGACATCCTGTGTTGTTCCATTTCCTAACCTTTCAGGAGTATGTAAGTGAAGGAGGAAAACTTAATTTCCAAGGCGTGTTTATTACAATTACGGTAGTATACACATGGAACACATGGGTCCCTTAGTGACATTTTTGTCTTTTTCACTAGCATCCAATGATGCCAGTGGACTAGGGTTTTCACTAGGTATTCTTTATATTTCTGGCCTTAATGTTGTCTTACTTCTATGTATTTCCCATATGGCAAAAGTACTTTTCATTTTTGGTTTTGTGTTTGTTTTTGTTTTGTTTGTTTTTTTCTTGATCTCCTGGGTTTTCATTTCTAGTTTTGATGATTTTAAGACAAGAGACATGAATAGAATTTTCATGACATTGTTTTCTACCCAGAGAATTTTCTTATTAATCACAGTATAACCTCTAAGGGTTTTTCATTAATCCTTTTTGGATGTAGTGTAACAATATTCAGAAGTTTCCTATGGGGTGATATTCTTCTCTGGGTTCTATAGTTGTAAAATACATTGTAACCTCAATATGAGTTCAAATATGGGAATGGTTAAATGCACCCTATCACACTTACATAGACTTTAGTCAAGAAATGAAAATAAAATTATTCATTACATGTTTATTTTTAAATCCTTTATTATACCTGTCATGTGAAATATACGACAATGTTTATAATTACATATGCATTCTCTCCTTCATTTGTGTGTATAAAATATACTTTAACAATTTTATTTAATTAAAATTGGACAATAAATCTTCACAAGATATATTTGTTTTTTTTTTAATAAGAAGTGTTCTGGTTGAAAATTTTAAATACGTGTTTGTGTGTATTCATTTCACTTACATCTATCCAAATATATAAATTTTACTGGTAGAGAAATTAACTTATTAAATACCAGTAAGACTCTGGTAGGGTGTGGTATACTCAAAATACCTTTAAAATTGGAGAAACTATCAAAACAATATTTTGGCATAAAAATTTAAACTTATGATAAAAAATACTTCTAAATGTATAAATATTAAGATATGTTATTTTTCATAGAAAATTTCCTCTCAAAGTAATAGTAATATTATGTATCACGCAGAAGAAAACTGAGTTCAAATAAAAGGCATGAAATAGATGATGAATTAATAATCACATTGTGAAAATATTGCAAATACATTTGTGACCCTGGCAGTGAATTTGATTTTATTACTTGCAACCTAATGTGAGACCTCATGAGCTCATATCATCATTCATTTACTGTTCCTGAATGTAATCAAATGTAAGGGCTTGAAAACTGTGAATAAAAGCAAAGTATATTCAAGATCAAGTTAAATTATCAAACAGAGAAAAACCATATTAACCCATACTAAGAAGTTTTGTAGTAAACTAAATCATTTTATCTGAAGAGTCATTAAAGATTAAGAGTCATTAAAGAGATATAACAATCTAACGTGATTTCATGTTTTAATTGAATCACATTTTGAACGCAATTATACAAAGCAGGTAAGTGAATGATGGCTTTGGCATTATGCAGGGTGATGCTCACATATCAGAGAGGAATGCTTAAGTATCTCTACAATCCATGAACACCAATGTATTTATTTACTTGTTTGTTTACTCACTCACTCATTCAGGGATTTAGAGCACCTTCTTATTTAATATATAGAATTAAATATCCATAGACAACATTATTCTTAGGCCAACCCTTCATTTTTGGCCACTGGTTAACTAGTGATAAACACTTTGTAAATGTCATCAATTCTCTCTTACAGGATGTTGACAAAGTGTGTCAATAAAGTTTCTGATGATGGTCAAGTAAGGAAGCTATTACTTCAAGTTTCTTAGTGTTATAAAACAAATTAGAAAGAAAACCTGGTTTTAAAGGAAAGATCCAGAACAGAACTTGAATAAATGGAGAAACTGAACCAGCTATGGGACTCAAATCTGTTCTAGTCTCTTTCTATCCCCAGTGGATCCACCATATTTCATAGAGGAGTTTCTGAGTCAACCATGTGTCCTCCTAGACCACTGCACTTTCAAATTCTGAAAGTGTAAGCTCTTTTCAATTAGTTACAATTTCCATCTAGTATACATCCATTTTATATATGAGTAGCTGGCAAATCAATAATTTTTAGAAAATGGTACCTAAATGCTTTTTAAATGCTCTACACAGCAGGCAGTGAGAGAAGGTAAAAAGTAAAGGCCCCCACAAGTTAAATTCTAATCAAACTTGTTAAAAAGTAAACTATCTCCCATGCAAAACATTGTCTTTCTGATGAACCATCTTTATTAGGGTATTATAATTAGGCTGAGTTGGTGGGGAGGCTTCAATTGCAGAGACTTGGTGTATTTTCTTCCCTGCTCTCTTTCCACTCCTTGATTCAGCATGATTAATAACAGTGTCACTAAGTTCCACGGACATAGAGGGGCAACATTAACCAGAGGATATCTGTGAGAGTCTCTAAACTAGCACACAAAATAAATCATGTTGGCGCTTAGGCAGGAGTGGAAATTGTCTGTTTACAAGAGTAGTTTCTTTGTGGAGAGAAAGCAAAACTCAGAGATAGCTGAAACATCACCCTGAAAAGTAACTTGCTATTAGCGGCCATTTATTATTTAAATATAATTTATTTCATTGTCATTTAAGAGCATTTCTATTTGGTTTTCAGCATGATTAAAAGTACTGAGTTCCAAGATATGTGACTAGGAATGATATTTAGACACAATCTAGACTATCACCTCCTTCCCCAGTACAGAAAGTTACTTCAACCAAGTCACAGAGAAATTACAAATATATTTAGAATTTAGACATCTTAATACTTTAATTAATCTTAACTTCAAGTCATCATTTAGTAGATGATTCATGCTTTTTAAATATAATAACCATCTTAATAATCACTTGTATAGTTTTTGAAGTTACTAGGAACCATAAACATGGTCATTATTTTCAAGCCCAGAGAAGTTGGGAAGTCTTAAGCCTCAAAGGAAAATAACTCTTATCCAGAGAAGTATAAACATAGCTAATTCCAAGAGGCAGCCTAATAGTACAACCGAAAGGCATACAATGTGGCTGAAAACTTCAGGAGGCAATTTCCTAGAAGGAACACTTGACTAAGTTTTGTGGTGTATTTTGTGACTTTCACAGTTGAAAAGGAAATGCATAGTTCTGATTGCTTGGTATTAGAATGGGAGCATCTCTGGTGATATTTGAATTCTCTTCAGTACACTATCTACACTATCTGTTTCTCCATATATGTATCTATTTATATGTAAGTTTGTATGTTTCTATCTCTCTTTCTAGTTGAAAGAAATCATAAGGAAATTAATTTTTTTCCTTTTTTAAATCTGCTTTTACATAATAGATTTAAGGAGAAAAGTAGATGGAAATGACTTTGTAACTATTACAGTGAATAAAAGTAAGAGATCTCTTACTTCCAAATCCATACTTGTCAAAAATATTATATGTACAAAAATTTATGCACACGTGTCAACACAAAAGCATAACATTCAAGAAACACAATAAAAGCAATGTAGATAAAAGTGGTAAAAGTTGCAAATGTACTCTTTGATGCAAAGTTAAGCATCATATTATTATTAATTATTATTAATTTAAAGATAATTATTCTCTCATACAATACATCCCAAACATAGTTTACTCTCATTCCACTCCTTTCAGCCTCCCTACACCTCACTTCTTCCCCAGATCCTCTCTCACTCTCTTTCATCTTCAGAAAAGTTTAGGCCTCCAAGAAACAACAGTGAAACCAGGCCAAACAAGAAAGCTCTCATATGAATCTGAACAAGGCAACCCAATAGGAGGAAAAGAGTCCCAAAAGTGGGCAAAAGAGTCAGAGACACACTGCTCCCACTGCTAGGTACCCCAGGAAAACATCAGGCTGGAGCAGACCCATGCAGGCCCAGTGTTGGCTGTTTCAGTCTCTGTGATTAGCCCTGCTTTCTTCCACTCTAACCTCTACAATCTTTCTTTTCTTTCTGTTGGATTCCCCAAGCTCTCAGGGGAGGAACCCAATTAAGACCCTCATAATGTCTGGTTGTGTGTCTCTGTAGCTGCTCCTATCTGCTGCTTGCTGAAGGTGATGATCTGCCCCTCTGATGAGGAGTGGACAAAGCACCAATCTGTGAGTACATCCATAGGAATCATTTCATTGATTTTCTTTCTTTCTTTCTTTCTTTCTTTCTTTCTTTCTTTCTTTCTTTCTGTCTCTCTCTGTCTCTCTCTGTCTCTCTGTCTCTCTCTGTCTCTGTCTCTCTGTCTGTCTCTGTCTCTCTGTCTCTCTGTCTCTCTGTCTCTCTCTCTTTCTTTCTCTTGGCCAGTTATATACTGTTCTACACTAGGTCTCTGCGCTATCCAATATCTGGTTCCTGGCTATGCAAACAGTGTAGAGCATGGGATCCTGTTGTAGAATAATATTTTAAGATATATCACATTTGTTTATGCCATGGAATATTTGTTTAATGATGCAAAGAAGTGCTGTATTCTATTAAGTTGCATTTGTTTAATTCTGTGAAGCTGTATTACTGTACCTGTCTAAAATACCCATTCATCTAATCAAGAGCTGAATGGCCAATAGTGAGGCAGAAAAAATTATAGATGCTGGCAGGCAGGGAGAATAAATGGAAGGAGAAATATGGGAGGAGAGGAAGAAAGAGCAAGAGAAGAAGAAAAGGAGGACACTAAGGGCCAGCCATACAGCCACACAGCCAGCCATGAGTGAAAGTAAGATATACAGAAGTAAGAGAAAGGAAAAAGCCCAGAGGCAAGAGGTAGATTGGATAATTTAAAGTTAAGGAAAGCTGGCAAGAAACAAGCCAAATTATGGCTGGGCATTTACAAGTAATAATAAGCCTCTGTGTGTGATTTATTTGAGAGCTGGGTAGCAGCTCCCCAAAAGAGTAAATGAGTTAAAAACAAACAACATTGTATCATTCCAACATGGAGCTAGAGTAAAAGAAAATCTAGTAACAACAGGCTTCCTTTCATGGTGTGGACCTCAATTAAAACCAAGCATTGGTTGGCCCCTCTCACAAATTCTGCACAACCAACACCCTAGCACATCTTGCTGTATTCATCACCCTGCACAAAACTTAAGTCCCAGTGGATCAAAGACCTTAACATAAAACTAGACATACTGAACCTGATAGAATAGAAAATGTGGACCTTAAATTCATTGGCAAAGGAGACAACATTCTGAACAGAACATCAATAGCACAGGCACTAACATCAACAATTAATAAGTGGGACCTCATGAAACTGAAAATCTTCTTTAAGGCAAAGGACACCATCATTAGGAAAAAACAGCAGTCTACAAAATGGGAAAAGACTTCACAAACAATATCTGACATAGGGTGAATATCAAAAATATATAAAGAACTCAAGAACCTAGATATTAGAAAAAAAAAAACACAAATAATCCAAGGGCAGGGTTGAAGGCTCATTTGGTGAAGTGTGTTCCTTGTAAGCACAAAGACTTGAGCTTAATTCCCAGAACTCATGGATAAAGCTTCGAGTGATAATGCTTTTGTGATCTTGGCTCTGGTAAGAGAAAGAGAGGGGAGACCCTAGGAGCACTAGGCAGAAAGTCTATCTTAACTGGTGAGTTCTAAGTCAGTGAAAGACTAGTATCAAAAAACAAAAGCAAACAACAAAACAAACAAACAAAGAAATGAATGGATAGTACTTGAGGAGTGACAGCAGCAGCTGGATTCTGACTTCTGTATGCATACATACATGCATACTGGTACACTTTCTCTCTCTCTCTCTCTCTCTCTCTCTCTCTCTCACACACACACACACACACACACACACACACACACACACAAAGTAGTTCTTGTGCTTCAGTTAGTGGGGTGGGGTGCTAAATAATCTTAAACACATGAAAACAAACTTTTCAAATTAAATTGTTCACATCACTTTTTTGGCCCTTTACTGGAACTAAAAATTCCACTGCTTTGGACTGATGGGATAAGAGAATACAAAGAAATAATTAATTATTAAAATGAAGACAAAAATCATTAAGAATAATCACAAAAGTCTGTATTGACATCAGCCACCCATTAAGCATGAGATACTGAGTAAGTCATTTAATACTTTTTAAACAAAATATTGATAGTCTCATAGGTAACTAGTTGAATGCTTGTAAATCAGCACATGTATGAATGAAGAGGAAGATACACCTTACAACCCTGGTTGTTTTACAACACTATGTTTTAGGTGTAGCACTATCCTGTACATTTGAATTAGATAATAGTTTTCTTTTGGAGTTCTGTGAGACGTGGTCTCTCTGTGTAACCCTGGCTGTCCCACTATCCTGTATCTTGCTAGGTAGTCCATGCTGATTTCAAATTCAGAAAGATGTTCCCCTGCTTCCTAGAGTGCTGGAATTAAAAGTGTTCAACACCACATCAGGCAGAGAAGAAATTTTTAAAGGGAAATTTAATTTTCATAGTGCACAATATATTTCTGCTAGGTTCTATCAGCATAAACATATTCTCTTTAAATTAAAGATTAAAGGTCTTTTAATTTTGCTAACCATTTGGATTCCTTTTCCCTTAGAGGAGATGCCATCTGGGATTGAAGGTGTAATCTATCAATGCCCAGTCTCCTTTTATAGCTTAATTATACATAACGTCATATTTCTGCTTTTATTATAGCAGTATAAAATTCACATTTTCTGAAGAACTTTTACTTAAAGTATTATTAATGTATAATGTGAACTTTTCCTTTTCACTAACTTTTTCCAAACTGTGAAACTTCATTGTAGGTTCAAACACCCCAAGTGAAATTTTCCTTCTGATTATTTTCCATTTAATTATTCTTTAAAAATAGCTTACACACCTGTTGTAAAACTTTAAGAAATAAATTAAAAGGTGAGATTATTCATTACTGGGTTTTACATAACAAAGTGTCTTTGTAATATAATAGCTGTACCTAACTGAACAAATACAGAGGGTATTACCCTCATTAAAATCATAAAACATTGGGTATTTACAAAGGGTCCCTCTAATATCAGATGTTATCATGAACATTATTAACATTTAAATCATTTCATTTATATTAAAATATTAAATTTGTTTTCTACCAAAGTACAAATACAAATTTGTATTCTATTAAACTAAACATAGTACACACAAATGCATAAAACACATAGACAGCTTCTTCATTAGTTCCTCTATCATTTTTTTTGTTTGTTTGTTTACTTGTCTGCCCTCCTACCTATGTTCCTTTATTTTTTTGGATTGAAAACGATGGTGGATAACCCTACAAAGTTACATTGTCTTAAACTCAGAAATAGCTATTGCCCCTGTGTTCTGTAGAGTAAACCCCATTTTTTTTCTCCCTACAGTTACTAATTTTCACTTATTTCTTTCATCTGCTGAAACTACCAGAACCATACTGCTGTGAATGAGGGAGAACTTTCCTTGGAGGGGAAGCCGGAGGGGTAGAAGGAGGGAGGAGAGGGGGATTTGTGATTGGTATATATAGAAATTTTCTTAATAATAAAAATTTTTTAAAATGATCATATCAAAACAAACAAACAAAAAACCCAAAGGGCTCTTTCATGGCCAATTTCATGTTATTTATGTTTTTATAGATTTCAAAATTCAAAATTAACAATGAAATAATCACCACTTAATGTGTACTAAGTGGTAGTTTATATAGAGGTTAAATATTAAATTTGAAGTTGTGGATTTAAGGTTTTATTCTTCAAGTATATATGTATATATTATAACATACATACATATTCTAATAAGTCAAATAAGCCATATAAATATATATTCATATTTTATTAATAATATCTTATATATTAATATAAGCATAAACTAATAAACCAAAGAATTATATTTATATGATTTATTGGAATACAGAATATCATATATATGTATTATCATATATATATATACTCTATTTAGATCATTTCTAGGCTGTGGTCCAGCTAATAAAACAACAGCTGCCCATGAATGGAAAGTCCAAGAATCCAGTTGTTGGATTCTACTGTTCTTAGTAGAGTCCTCAGTCCATGAGGTTGCATGTCTCAGCTGGTCTCCAATATATACTGGAATCAAAATAAGTAGTCTCTGATGCCAATAAAGGAGTGGTCTTGCTAGAAAAGAGCAGGCAAGCAGGCAGAGAACAAAAGGTTCCTTTTTCGATGTCCTTACATAGGCTTTCAGTAGAAGGTGTGACCCAGATTAGATCTTTATTAAAGGCATGAATTCTTATTTCAATGATTCTTTTTTGGTTGTTTGTTTTTTGGTTTTTTGAGACAGGGTTTCTCTGTGTAGCTTTGTGCCTTTCCTGGAACTCACTTGGTAGACAAGGCTGGCCTCAAACTCACAGAGGTCTGCCTGGCTCTGCCTCCTGAGTGCTGGGATTAAAGCGTGCACCACCACCGCCTGACTTCAGTGATTCTTATTAGAGGTGGATTTTCCTATTTCAAATACCAAGGAAGGAAAAAAAGTAAGAGGAAAGCATGTATGCTGAGTAAAGAATAAATGAGTACATAGAGGTTTTTTTAATATTTTTATTAATTATTTAAGAATTTCTTGCAATATATTTTGATCCTATTGTCCTGGCCAGTTTTATATCAACTTGATACAGGCTATCATCATCTGGGAGGAGGAAAATGCAATTGATAAAATGTCTCTATAACATCTGGCTGTAATCAAGCTTATAGTGCATTTTCTTAACTAGTGACTTTTTGCAAAGAGTCCAGCCCATTATGGGTGATGCTATGCATGTGATGGTCATCTTGTGTTCTAGAAATCAGGATGTTCAATCCATTATTAGCAAGCCAGTAATCAGCACCCCTTCATGGTCACTTCACCAATTTCTGCTCCAAGTCTTTTGCCCTGTTTGAGTACCAGTCCTGACTTCATTTGTAATGTGTAATAAGACAAATGCTTTCCTACCCAAGTTGCTTTGGTAACGGTGTTTTATCATAGCAATAGTAACACAAACTAAAAGAATATTCACACTGATTCCTTTTAAGTCCTCCCAGATCTATCCCCAAGTCCTGAATCTGCTCTTAATTTTATGTCTTTTATTTTTTTTTTCTCCTGCTGGTCATGTTTGTGCTATCCATATAATCTTGGCTGTGTATAGCTATCACTGAAGCATTGTTCCCACACCAGGAGCCACACCCTTAAGGAAAACTGACCCTCCCACTACAAGAAGCCATCAGCTGTCAATTTCTATTCAGTTAGAGGTGGTAGTGGGATCATCAGTTTCTCTCACCTCCAGGCTACCTTGGTGACTGACTTGATCTTGTATATGTTTTTACAGGCAGCCATAGCTTCTGTGAGTTCATGAGTACAGCTGTCCTGTCATGTTGACAAGAGAGTTGTTCTCAAGTCTTCTACCACCCGTGGCTCATATATTCTTTCTTCATGGTCTTCATTAGAGGTTTCTGACCCTGGAGGAACTATGATAGAGATATCTCTCTCATTTGAGGCTAGGTACTCACTCCATTGACACTTATTACCTGTACTTTGGTGAGCTGTGATTTATTGCATTAACCACAGTCACTGCACTCAGAAACTTCTCTAATGATGACTCTGAGAGACATTAATCTATGGACACAGAGACAGAAATTTAGAGAGCAATTTCAATGAGCATCGTTTAGCAAACTATCAGTAAGAAGGTTCTCAACAGTGGCCTGGGAGATTCCTAACCACAGGTTCTTGTCCATACCTGTGTTTTCTCCTGTAGAGTGGGTCTTTTCTTTTTTTTTCTTTTTTAAATTTTTTTCTTTATTAAGAAATTTCTACTCACTCCACATACTATCCACAGATTCCTCCTCCTCACTCCTCCCACTCCCCAGTCCTCTTTCCTAAGCCACCCCACATCTCCACATCCCTCAAATTGAGGTCATCCATGGGGAGTCAGCAGATCCCAACACACTGAGCCTAGGCAGGTCCAAGCCCCTTCCCACTGCGCCAAGGCTGTGCAAGGTGTCACACCATAGGCACAAGATTCCAGAAGCCTGCCCATAAACTAGGCACAGATCCTGATCCCCCTGCCTGGGTGCCCCCCAAACAGTGTGAGCCAAACAACCATTTTGCGTGTCCAGAGGGCCTAGTCCAGTCCCATGGGGGCTCCACAGCCACCAGTCCACAGTTCATGGACTTCCACTAGTGTGGCTGGTCATTTCTGCACATCCTCCCATCGTGATCTCCAAGTTACTCACCTGCAGTATCTCTCCTCTCTCTCATCAATTAGATTCCCAGAGCTCTGCCTGGTGCCTGACCATAGATCTCTGTATCTGCCTCCATCAGTCACTGGACAAAGGCTCTATGATGACAGCTAGGTTATTTGCTAGGCTGGTCACCAGAGTAGACTGGTCCAGGCACCCTCTGGACCACTGCCATCACTCCAAGGTGGAGTCATCCTTGTGGATTCCTGAGAGCCTCTCCGGCACCCTGCCTCTTCCTATTCCCATGTTATCCTCATCTATCATGGTATCTTCCTCCCTGCCCTCCCACTCTGTCCCTGTTCCACCTTGACCCTCCCATTTTCCTATGTTCTCATCCCCCACTCCTTGCCCTCTGCCACCCCCGCCCCCGGCGCCACACCCAGTCCATGTGGTGTAGGTCTTAAATTCCATGAAAAAGCAGTAGTTTGTCACCATAACATTCAAGCCACCGTTGTACCCATGGGCATATTTCACCACACCAGACATTATTACAGTCCAGCATATGTGGCTTGGTAGATCTGTGGATGGCTTTCCACTCAACAGCCCTAGTAGCACTTCCCAGTACACTGAACACTATCACTATGATGAATCTCCTGATTTCTCCAAGTCCTGTGACCAAATTGTGTGTTGTCTTCAGGAACAGAGGTTTTTTTTTGTTGTTGTTGTTTTGTTTTTGAGATCAACCTGGCTCTGTCTCCCAAGTGCTGGGAAGCATGTGCCACCAACACCAGACTAGCAACAGGTTTTTGCTATTAAATTCTGGTGAGCAACCAAGAAAATTGGCTAAATCCTGCATGTATTTTACTTATTTTTTATTTTTATTTTGTGTGGGTGGGGAGGAACTACCAATGACAGAACACCCTGTACTAATAAATTGAGGATAACCCTACATTTAAGCACGGGAATTTTTATTTAGCAGCCTATGGCTTCTGAAAGTGGTAATGTCCCCCGTGTAGGCTAATTCCAAATAAACACTGTTATATTGATACATGTATAGTTAGGAGTTATGTACAGTCCATATTTCAGTGGCTTTTCCAAACATCCTTAGTGCTAGTTGTCTCTCTCCCAGTCCCTCCTCTGCTCTATCCTATCATGTTTCTCCAGCTAAACCTCCTTCCCCATTATCCCTTATTCTTTCATTTATTCTGTGTTCTATTATCCCTGTCCCTTAAGATCATTTGGCCCCTTCCCATTTATAGTCCCTTTCTTGCTTATTGGATTCTTTAGGTATTTCAAGTTAAACAAACAAATATAAACAATAAGGCTAACATCCAATATAAGTGAGAACATTTGATGTTTGTTTTTCTAGGTATAATGTTTTCAATTTCTACTCTTTTACCTGACATTTCATAATCTGATTTGTCTTTATAGTTGAAAGAAATTCTATTGTGTATTGAGTTTTTTAAACAGAGTCCCCTAGCATGAGTTCATTAGCACATATGTTAATTCTAAACACTTTATATTAGACAATAATTATGTTAATCAATAGACAATCACTATTGGTATTCCATTTTGGGATAAAACCTGAATATAAAGAAGATTATTTAAAATTAAATATATACAATAATTATACAATTTCTGATTATAAAAATGTGTAACTGGGGAAGATAAGCCAGTTGCTGTGGGATATCTTTCTGTATGCTGTGAATGCTCTGATTGGTTGATAAATAAAGCTGTTTGGTTTATGGAAAGGCAGCTTAGAGGAAGCAGGAATTCCAGGCAGATATACAGGGAGAAGAAAGGAGAGGAGAGAGACGCTAGCCTGCTGCCAGGAGAAGCAAGATATGAAAGTGCTGGTAAGCCACAGACTGTGAGCCGGATGGGACTGCAGGAACCTTTCCACTACAACCACTGGTCTGTAATATTGTTTCACTACATGATATATCTCATCCTGGTATCAAATAGAAAAATAGTGCATGGAAGTTTCAAGCTTCACTGACAGTGTGGAAATGAAGATGCCCCAAATCTGAAACTACACTGTGTTGTGGGATCTGTGAATAATTATACTTTTAAAGAAAAATTCTATTTCTGAATTTAAATTGTATTTTTGTTAGATGACAGTCTGCTATGATGAATTTCCCTGGAAAACTTCCAACTTACAAATTTCACCTTTATAAGAAACATATGAATATGCTCTTTAAGTATTCAGAACAATAATTAAAATTAACAGTAGGAAAGATGGTGACTATTACATATCAAGGACTCAAATTGAGCAGTCATTCTGAACTTCATGAAATTTTCTGGAAAATTATATTTCATAATTGGCTTCTGTTTTACTCTGCCTGTTATTTGCTTCCATGAACTTGTCACCAAAGTTGTGAGAAATTTTATACTAATGATTTCGTTTTATCTAGCAAGATTCCTTAGTCAAGTAGTCACCTTTATCATAGCTCATTTTATTCAGTATGTGATCTTTAGAATATCATGTGAACCAATAGAGTTATTTCTTGATGACTTAATTACCAAGTATTCCTGTGTAGATTAAATGCTTATAAATGAATTCATCTGAAATGTCTGACTACTGTTTGTTGGAAAAAAATAATTTCTTTGAGAAGCAGAACTAAGTTACCCAGTCCAACTGAGTGTCCCACTTATAACAGTAGAAGGTGAAAAAACATCTCGTGTCTAACTAGTATTCGTTAGACACTATGAGTGCTCAGCATTTTCCACAGTTTTTGAATGTATAGGACATTTATAATACTGTGAATAATATCTCTAAAAAGTAAAAGCAAAGTACTGACAATACCATTTAGATATGCCTCATTAAAAATCTTAAGGCAGATAAGGAATAAACTAAAGAAAGAGACTGGAAGAATCCACGTCCAGTTAGCCTGCTCTGTGGAGTCATAGGTGATATCAGTGTCATGGG
Organism: Onychomys torridus; assembly: GCF_903995425.1. Classification (NCBI taxonomy): domain Eukaryota; kingdom Metazoa; phylum Chordata; class Mammalia; order Rodentia; family Cricetidae; genus Onychomys; species Onychomys torridus. Next base: position 71,260,893 of record NC_050444.1, read on the forward strand.
GCTGAGCTGCACTGAATTTCCTCTTCCTATATACTTTGCTATCCGAATTAAATTCTCCAGGAAGAATTGTGGCTCAGGCAGAACTTAACATTAATTATTCTTGTGCCGCTATACTATGGGCTAAGTTCTCCTAAAATGGGAAGTAATATTCTTCTTCACAGACGACTACCACTCTTTTTATACATATACCCTAGTTTTTAGTGTTGACCTCAGTCCACTACACAGAGAAATTTCTCTGGTGAAGTCTGGGCACAGCACTCACCTATGGCTATAAGGGCACACATTTTTACAGGGCGTTTTAAACAGAGCTCATTTAGTAAAAGCTGTAACAGGAATCTTAAAAGGTCTTATTAATGAAATCAAACCTGAGGCCAGTTATCGGGGTGATTGCTGGAAGATCAGAGACACAGAACAAGCCACGGCTATCTCACCTTGCTAGTTCCTCAGCTGATCCTGTTTCCTCAGGCTGGAAGCTTCTGAGTCCTCCTCCACATGAATCTCAGCTGAACTGTGTTGTTCCAAAGCCTGAACGCTTAACCAACCAAATGCTTAACTAACTACATGCTTTACTCCTTTACTTCCTGGTCTTCACGCCTTATATACCTTTCTCTTTCTGCCCCCACTCCCTGGGATTAAAGGTTGGGTTTCTGGGATTAAAGGTGTGGATCACCATGCTTAGCTGTTTCTAAAGTGGCCTTGAACTCAGAGATCAGGCTAGCTCTGCCTCCTAAGTGGTGGTATTAAAGGCGTGGACTACCACCACCACCACCTGACTTCTGTTATGGCTTACTCTTCCCATCTTCTAGCCACCATTTTTGGCTTCGATCTAGTGGCTGTCTGTTCTCTGACCCCAGATATGTTTATTTCGGAGAACACACAATATTTCAGGGAACATAATACCCACCACAAAAAGCACCAGAGTAGGTTTATGTCTAGAAAAGTTCCATCTTCAGTGAATTGAGAAACCTCCATATTGACTTTCATAATGACTGTACTAATTTATATTTCATCAACAGGGTAGAAAGTTCATTTTTCTCCTATATTCTTGCCAACATCTACTGTTTTTCCTTTTGTGTTGACAGATGTTATAATTGGGATGAGATGGAATCAGCTTTTGTTATGAGAACAATACAAATCTGCAATACCAGTCCTCTAGATTTAAAACATCTAACTTTTGTATAATAGAATACAATAGGAACGAACTATTTCAAACATGATGTTTCTATTTTCACTTAAATGCTGTTAATTCTTTCCTGGATTGACAGTTTCATTTTATTTATGCATTTATTTGATCAGATTGACCTTATCATAGTTCTTCAAATCTATCTTTCATGTTGTTTAAAATTGCTTCATTATATTTAATTCTTCCTTGTCATAAGGTGATATACTCTTGCTAACACAGTAAAGTTGAAAGCAATGTTTCCAGTAGCAAAGTTTAAAATTTCCAAATTGCAGGAATCCTTATTGAAATATGACAGAATCCAAGAGAAGTGGTGCCTATCTATTAGAATAGAGTTAACACAATACAAAGGGAAATTTTGAAGAGGTGTATGCTATCCATTGTCATACCAAAACCAAAATGACTCAAAATATTTTAACATAGCAAGAGCTTATTTTATTTTATTTTTTCTCAATACATCCTAGAAAGAGCAGACTTTCCAGGAATATTCATAAAACATGGAAAAACAAACAAACAAAAAACAATAAGACTCGGCACAAAGTCTCATATCAATGCTAGGCAAAGCAATCCAGTAGGAGGAAAAGTGTCCCAAGAGCATAGGATCGAGTCAGGGATACTCCCCACTACCTCTGTCCGAAGTCCCACATGAGCACCATGCTACACAACCATAATATTGACAGCATGTTTATGCGAAAATTATTTGATGATTTGGACTAGTGAAAATGAAGGCAGAAACTGGACTACAGCTTATCGAATTCACTGTGATCTTCTTCCACTAAGTTCTGCCCTGGGAAGCTTGCCCCGTTCATTTTTCAACAATTACCAACTACAGTTTTATTTGAATCTCATGTATGCTGGAGATAAAGAGGAGGAGATTATAGTTCTAAGTGGTTTTTAGCTATTAGAGTTAACATTTTCCCCACTTACCCCATTTTTCTCAACATTGGTTTACTCAGATTTTGAAATTTCTCTCATCATTTCTTCCTGGTTTTCTCTAGTACAAATTGGGGTGTTGTTTCTCACTACTTTCTGTAATCATGTCTACTAATCTGTATTTGAGAATTTATAATTCTAGTTGGCTAAGCGTATATACTCTTTATTTTTTAATGTCATGGAAATAAATTTTCAATACTTGTTGTATGGATCAATGCCATCCTAAGAAGCTTAAATTCATTCAAGATATATACATGTATACACACATATATACTTATAAATATTATATATAACTTTATGTAAATATAAAATTACTTGATTCCTCAATTCTTCATCAAACATCCTTAATATCATCTGTCATTCTTCTCTCCTTCTTTATTAGCCTACTCCCTTTATCACTAGGGGAGTGATCTCCTCGTTATTCTGTTTGGAAATTTATACAGCCTATATCTTGCTATTGCCTTTCTAAGTCCCCTTTCTACTAAAATAGTCACCTTACAATTTTCTCATTTCTGTGGTAAATCCAAGTTGCATATTCATATCTGATGACTTGGAGGTAGGTACCACAGATGAGAGAGAGCATAGAGAGCATGCAGCATTTAACTTTCTGGTTCTATAACTCAATATATATTTTTTCAGTTTATCCTATTACCTACAAATTCAATAATTCATTGTGCTTTACAATTTAATAGTCTTCCATTGTCTGTAAGTACTACATTTTCACTATCCATTTGTCTGCTGAGGAACATTTAGGTTGTTTTCCTGGCTACTGTGAATAGGGTAGTCAGGAACATTGCTAAACAAGTACCTCTGATGTAGGATATCTGTTCCTTTGAGCATATGCCAAAAAGTGTTGTGGCTGAGTCATGTGGTAGATCTATTTTTACATTTAAATGATACTCTATACTGATTTTCAGAGTGGTCACTCAACCAATCTGTATTCCCTCCAACAGTGAGTCAGAACTCCTCTTTTTCTATAATTTTACAAACAGTTTTTGTTGATTTTGTTCGTTCTACTTGGGTGAGATGAAATCTCAAAGTTGTTTTATTTACCTTTTTTAATTGCTGAGCATGATGATCAGGGTAGTCCAAGTTAATACCAATGATATGTATTATCAATATAGCCTTTGGTAGACTCTTAGGGGTTAGGAATAGGCCCCTAATGCTGATGACACAAAATATATAGGACACACAACTCAGATGAATCAAAGTAGATCTGACCTGAAAATTTCTTTCCTATGATTTAGATTCTATGGTTCCAGAAAATACAAAGCAAGCTGCCAAAAGAGGGCAGCAATTAAACAGCCATTCCCAGATTCAGCACCTAGGCACCATGACAATTACCAACATGGCAAGATATTCATAAAGGTACAATAAGTAGCACTCACATGTTTTTGGCAAGGAACAGCTTTCTAATGGGAATTAAGATGCACTACTTAACAAGAGGGAAATCATGTACAGTACTGGAAATTTAGCCAGCTTCCAAGGGATAGTTAGGTAATGAACCTGGGAAAAATATCTACAACTATCTCTTTGCTAGCCAACTATAATTTCTTAATGCTTTCTACATCTTATTCATATACCCATATGTCAATGTAGCTATCATCCCTCATCAAAAAAGCTGTTCTTCAAAGCAAATTAAGACCTTCACAGAAAAACTCAACAGGACACAATGCAGAGATTAACAGATATGGGGAGCCCAGTCTCAACGGATGAATCTATATCATATCTATGGCATCAGTGGCTCAGGGAACATTTTGAAAGAGGAGGAAAGAAGCTTGTAAGAGTAAGAATGCCAGGAAGTTTGCTGTGCAACTGTCTCTTCTAGAAATGGCTGCATTGACAAGACTGGAACAATAGCAATATCAATGGACATGTTAATGTGGAAATGGAAATTTTGTAGGATCCTGCCTTTAGATAAAGAACTACAGGCAACTAATGAGTGCAGAAAAGGGAGAATTAGCCCCTCCAAAGGAATCCTGTAATGGTTTGTCCAGTGTAGAGCAGTCATCCTGGAAACTATATACTCACAAACAACAAAAATAAAAAAGACAGTAGGTGTATGTGTATTTATGTGTGTGAATATATATATATGTGTGTGTGTGTGTGTGTGTGTGTGTGTGTGTGTGTGTGTGTGTGTCTATACATACATGGAAAAAAATATAACCAAAGAAAAAAGAGGCTATGTACTTGAGATTGGAGGACATTGGAAGGATTTTTTAGAAGATTGCTAAGAGTGGCTGGAGGGAGATAAGCTAGGGGAGAGTGATGCAAGTCTACTTTGATTAAAAACATCTACATATACATTTAATAAACTCACATATATAAAATCTCACAGTTGGAGAGATGTCCAGGAGTAGAGAATTGGCATAGCTCCTTCAGAGAACATTAGTTAAGTCCCCAGGACCCGCACTGAGCAGATAACATCTGCTTTTAGCTCAACTTCCAAGGTATATGATACCTTTTTCTTGTCTTGACAAAACATCACTCATACATATAAATACAAATTTTCAAATCATATATACATGTATTTACATTTCATTAATTTTTTAAATTTATTTTACATACCAACCACAACTTCCCCTCCCTTCTCTCATCCTGCTGCTTCCCCGCACCCTCCTTTCCACTCCTCATCCACTCCTCAGAACGGGGCAGGCCTTCCATGGGAGGAAACAAAACATGGCACCTTTCCACTGCACCGAGGCATCCCACCATAGGGAACAGGTACCAAAAAACCAGCTCATGTGCCAGGAACAGATCTTTGTCCCATTGCTAGGGGCCACAAATAGATCAAGCTACACAGCTATCATCCACATACAGAAGACTTAGATTGGTGCTATGCAGGCTACCTAGCTATCATCCTAAGGTCCCTGAGCTCTCACAAGCTTGGGTCAGCAATCTCTGTGAGTTTCTCCTTGCTCATATAATCTTTCCTTCCTCTCTTCATCTTGACTGCTGGAGCTCGTCCCAATGCTTTGCTGTGGATCTCTAGATCTGCTTACATCAGTTATTAGATGAAGGTTCTGTGATGAAAATTAGGGTAGTCACCAATCTGATTACAAGAGAAGGCCAGTTTAAGCACCCTGTCCACTACTGCTAGGAGTCATAGATGGGTCATCCTTGTGGATTCCCAGGACTTTCCCTGGCAGCAGATTTCTCCCTAAACCCACAATGGCCCCCTCAATCAAGATATCTCTTTCATTGCTCTCACTCTCCATCCCTCCCCCAACTAGGTCATCCTGATCCCTGATGTTCCTTTCCCCTCACCTCTATTTCCTCCCAACCTCCAGTTTATCCAGGAGATCTCATTTATTTCCCCTTTCCAGGATGATCAATGTGCCCCTCTTAGGGTCCTCCTTGTTACCAAGCTTCTCTGGGGCTGTGAATTGTAGTCTGGTTCTCATTTGCTTTACATCTAATATCCATTTATGTGTGAATACTTACTGTGTTTGTCTTTCTTGGTCTAGGTTGCCTCACTCAGAATAATTTTTCCTTAGTCATCAGGGAAATGCAAATCAAAACACCTCTGAGATTCCATCTTACACCTGTCGGAATGGCTAAGATTAACAATACTGATGACAGCTTATGTTGGGAAGATTGTAAGTAAGAGGAACACTCCACCACTGCTTGTGGGAAACTTGTACAGCCACTTTGGAAATCAATATTGTGGTTTCTCAGAAAATCGGGAATCAATATAACTCAAGATCTAGTGATACCACTCTTGGGCATATACCAAAGAATGCTCAATCATACCACAAGGACACTAGCTCAACTATGTTCATAGCAGCTTTATTTGTAATAGCCAGAACCTGGAAACAACCTAGATGGCCCTCAACTAAAGACTGGATAAAGAATATGTGGTACATCTACACCATGGAGTATTACTCATTAAAAAAAAAAAAAAAAAAAAAAAAAAAAAAAAACAACAAAAAAAAAAAAAAAAAAAAAACTAAACAAAACGACCTCATGAAATTTGCAGGCAAATGAATGGAAGATATAATATTTATAAATGACTTGGAATTGGAGAAGTGGGCATATGTATAGTATAATTTTAATTCTAAATACAGTGAAGAAAGTCCAGTGATCATATACTAAAAATGAAAACATCCTTTGTACTATACATGTTCTGATTTTTTAAAACTTTATGTGTACTTACTCTAGAAATTCTTGGCAATGTCTCCAAACTGGGTTTGAGGTTGAATACCTGCTCTTTTAGAACTCCTTTATAATAATAATAGGCAGACTCTAAGTTAATTGCTCTTTTTGTTTTCCTTTACTTTTTCTTGTTTTTGTTTACTTAAAGCAGGGCAAAATTATATAGCCAAAGGTAACTTTAAACTCAAGGCATAAAGACATATATATATATAAAGACTTGTGTGATATCACAGCACTCTTCCGCCCTCAACTACCCAAATGCTTGTATAATAGATGAGTATCAACATATGCAGCTCTCAGTTGTCTTTTAACCACCTTGAACTGATTTTCTTTTCCATAAAATAAATGCTTAATATATACTTAAAATGACACTTAACATTTGATAGAAAGTGAATTAGAGAAAAAAATTACATTAATAAATTTATCTTTAAATGTTGTGCTCATATAAATTATTCAATTGTGTTGGTCATGTAGACACAGCACTGGGATCTTGCTTTAAGCGAAAAATGTTTTTGATTAACTTAGAATACTGCAGTTGTGGGACCACAGCATCTGCAGGATAGCCTTCCTCTTAATTGCTGACATCAATTCCTCTGAGAAGGCTCCAGCCAAGATCTGTGAAAGGTGTGCAGACTGGCCACCAAAGATGCCTCTAACTGGCCATCTTTGATGAGGAGCATCAATTGTGTATGTGAGGTGTTGTCAGGTCTAGGCCGTGGACTATGCCTGACAAGTCCTGCTCTACTTCCCTTGTTTTCACAAGGGTTTGAGCGGGTTTATATTGGTCCATTCTGGTTCCTCAAATCTTGTGTTTCACTGAAGACAAGATTTCCCCCAGTTAAAATATGATGATACCAATCCTCACTTTATATCTATTTCCAGAATCAATAATTGATAAAACTAATTGGTGTTAAAGAAAGGGGGGAAAAAGGATCTGCAATCATACATGAACTTCAAATGCTTTTACAGCTGAAATTAGTGCACATGGCTGACAAATGTTCACCTCTGAAGTGAAAACCATCTGTCACTTTCATGGTTCAGATAGCCATTGCTAAATGCTGGACTTCTGTTGCTCACAGTTTCTTCACTTTTGCTGACTTCTTCAACATTGATTTCTTTTGTAGGTTGAACTATTATATCCATGTTGCTATTCATTTTGTCTAAGAACAATGGTTTCATTACATCATTAGAGATATCTTAGTTTCCTCTTATAAAGGCAAGTTAATATTAGATATTTTTTCTGAAATGTGTGTAGTGTCACACTAATATTTGGATTTTAATTTCTCAGAACCATTAACATTCCTTTATTATTACGGCCATAGTTCTTGTGATCCTGTCACATGGAGAATTTTGTTACACAGATCAAAAATTAGAACTCAACCACAGTCTCTATAATGGTAGCTATTTTTTTTTTTCAAATTGAAAACAATATTTAGAATTCCTGAGCAGAATTGACTTAAGCCCAGAAAACAGGAATTCTGGAGACAAAACCAAAGCAAATCAAATTAGATAAACCTCAAGATATTTCACTTGTTGCCTGGTAATGCCTGTAGCTTTCTTCTTTCCCTTCCATTTTTGCTTTCCCTTATGTGTCAACAACTTACTCTATATAAGCAGGTTACAATCTGTATATCTCAACAATTTATTCCACATAGGCAGTTTACAATCTGTATTCCCACAGAGGTTATATGTAAAGGGCTAGGGGTCAAGGAAGTGTCTCTCTAGGAAGGGGAAATAGAATACATAGTTACAGAATAATAGAGGATGGGGGACTGGAATGGGAAGATCAAATGGGGAAGGGGAAAGGAAAAGGGGTAAAGGAAGGAATACAATAAATAAATAATAATAAAAGAGAGGGACAACTAAAACTAAGGGCTATTTGAGGGGCTATATGAAAACCTAATAGAGTAGAAATTTCATACACACACACACACACACACACACACACACACACACACACACAAGAAATATAAATTGCAATCACCAAATAATGGGGGAGACAAAGCCCCAACTTGACATCCCTCAACATTGAACACAACCTCCAGTGCTTGGAACGGATTATATCTAATTGAGTAGTTGGATAAATGGGTCCCATTGAAATCCCCAAATAATCTAAACTCTTGCCAAGGAAATTGGTGCTCTACAAACTATTAGAGTATGTAATCACCAATCCAATTACAAACCCTTCAATCAATAATGGTATTCTGTCTACAAGATGAACTATGGCAATAGTAGTACAAAGCTTAAGTCAGAAACAAGCAATATCTGATTGGAAATTAGGCTGACTCCATGAGATGGAATTTGTTTATGATACCTCAAAGTGGTTAAGAACCTAAAGCTAGATAGGAGATGCACCCAGAGAAAAACAAAACACTACTGTTATTCTAAGGAGCATGGTAATAGAATAGCTCACAATGACATTCTACCATACTCATTGAGTAGTATATTGTTAGCAATCATTAGAGAAGTCTCTTCCTGGACTACATGGGCAAAAATACAGAAAACCCAAACTGGACAGTGTACAGAGAGTAAGAGACCTAAGGACACTGAGACCTAAATTGCACACCTCCATCAAATTTTTTATAAAATTGTATTAATTACAGAAGATATGCACCTTTATAATAGTTGGTACTAATATATTACCTTAAATAAGTAGGGTATGTGGTAGACATGCCAAAACTCTACATAGTTATATGGGAAATATAACAATTAACACTATCGAAATCCACACGGAACACATTTTTTTTTTCTCAAAATTTTAAGTTATCATTAAAAAGTTACAGGATAACTTCATTCTCATGTATATTTAATAGTTGGAGTAAAATGAAACATAGATGTTCATAAGATAGCTCTAAAATTTTCTTGTAAATAAAATATGTCAGATTTGATACCCCATTAGAATATAATTATATGATAAATGGCTCTTCTAAAACTTCACAATTATTTAAACTAGAGGGACAGTCACTGCACACGGCAGAACTAACTAGGAAAAGGCTTTTCCCTCTTAGAAGAACCTTACTTTAAGTTATTACTTTATTTTTTAAAAGAATGACAATATTCATGATTTTCAGCCTGAAGCTTGTAAATATTGTACCTAAAAAGGAACTGATCCATAATATGAATCAACTTATAGAAAAGATTTCATGCATGTGCTAAAAAATAATTTTTTTCTTGTTCAGAACCTAAAAGAATGGAGACAAGAAGAAACATATAGACAAAATGGAAAGCCAACTTAGTACACCGTCCAAGTTATTACTTAATAACTTGTAGTTGGAAACAAAAGAAATGAACTAGAGTCAGAGAAAGCATATTGTTATAAACATATGTTATGGTGGTAGAGAACCAGGAAGACCAAGAGTGAAGTACATGTCAGTGTAGCATTAGCACACAGACCTGGCTTCTCACGGAGTTGCTCATGTCATTTTTTATAAGTCTGACTTTCCTTTGTATTTAATTATCCAAGAGAAACAACTTCAAGGAAGGGAACTTTTATTTCGGCTTCCATGTTCAGAGAGTTTTCCTTCTACCTTACAGCATATTCTGAATAAAAACTCTCAGCCTACAAGCTTATTATCAGTTATCCTTGACTAGTGAGATGCTGCTGCTAAATTGGGAACCCATTGTTTTTGTTTATTTACTTTCTAATAAAATATGTTGGAGTATCATCTTGGAGTATAGTTTGTTTGCATATTAAATTAATTTATAAAACCAAAAAATTAATTTATACGTTTACCAACTCCCCCAAACAAGACATTGTGGAAATGGGGGTTACTAATAGGAAATATGGAGCTGTTTAAAGGATTTTGAGGGACAAGGATTTAGCTCAGTGGTAGAGCGCTTGCCTAGCAAGCACAAAGCCCTGGGTTCAATCCTCAGCTCAAAAAGAAACCAAAAACAAAACAAAAGGGTGTGTGCCACAACCACCCACCTAAAGGATTTTGAACATCCACAAGTAATAGTTATCCACCAGAAGCAGTTTCATAGTTTCATTATGTTTAATTCATTAATACTTTAATACTTTAAATGTATATACATATGTCAATAAAATTGGAATTAGATATAAAAACAAGAACACACCAATATGAACATATATTAATTGTAGAAAATAGTTGCTAAGTTTTAAATGTTAATATTCTGAGAAGATGGAAAGGGATCCTGGCAGTCTGGAGCCATGGAATATCACAAGTCACCGTAAGTGTAGCAGCAGCTTACAGCCCAGCTCCAGGGAAAGGTTCCCCAATGTAACAACTCTGCTCTGGCAGGGCAGGGTTTTCCCAGCACAGTTGTTAGAACTCTCTCAGTTCTCTGGAGTGTAACAACTCTGCTCTGGCAGAGGAAGGTTTCCCCAGAGAAAGTGTTACAGTTCTCCTCTCACTGCTCTGCTCCTGCTCCCATGAAAATTGTTACTTCTCTGCTCTCGTCCATTCCAGGAAAGAATGTCTCACCCAAACCTCATTCAAGAGATTTATTTGGGCCAGGAGGTGGTGGCACATACCTTTAATCCCAGCACTCAGGAGGCAGAGCCAGGCGGATCTGGTTTTTTGGCTCTGGTCAAGGTGTGCTTCTTGGCTGTCCCTTTCCCCCTACATTTATCTTTATTAGAGTGCCATATATACAAGTACATACTTGTTGAAAATAGTAATTAAAGGGTAGGAGATAGTATTTGGAAGTAATGGCTATGAGCATGGCCTTTGTATTGATGACTAATTCACAGGTATATACATTCCCAAACTCACCAACTTACGTTCATGACATATTTTTGGCTTTTTATAATGTCCTCTTTGTAAGCCCGACTTTCAATTTGTGATTAAATACCTAAGAAAAACAATGTAAAGGAAGGGAGCCATTCATTATCTTGGCTTTCAGGATTTTAGTCTATCATGCCTGGAAGGGCATTTCAGAGTAGAGTTTCTCAGCTTACATCATAACTACAGAGAGAGAGAAAAAATTGATTGTGCTGATGAGCCCTCTCCTTACACCTTTTAATCCATCTGAGTGTCCAACATATGGGATAGAGGCAGCCGTAATTAGGATTAACATATGAAAATGGACTCAGAAATAAATGCAGAGCTACAATTTATTAATCTCCTAGGTGTTTTTTAATGAAGTCTGGTCAATGAGGATTAATATCATTCAACTATGTCTTAGCAAAGTTATGTGGTGTCGAGATAATACATTTTTGAGTTGTGTTTTTAAAGCATATGTCAAAAGTAATTCTTTATAAGATGGGAAACACTAAAGAAACATTAAGGAAAAAGTCCATAAAACATGGAAATGTCATTACAAAGTATACATGTGTGCATTGTTTTACTTGCTTTTGTGTGCCTGTATGTGAAGAGGAACTGCTAGAAGCACGGAGACTACAATGCTGGAATTTGATTACATTGACTTTTAAAGTATATTTTAAAATTATTCTCCTCTTCTTTCAAATAACAAACAGTAGTAAGCTTGAACATAATGTTTCATATAGAATTAATTTTGAAATGGAAAAGAAAATATGGAATCTTACAATGTCTCTTTTTGGAGAAAAATTTAATAGATACAGCATTGTCTCACTAATCCAAGGAGATTACTGAAATAATAAATCCATTCCATATACTAAATGGACAATTTGGCATGCCTGTTTATTTTTGGTCATGACCATGTAATAGTAATTCCTTCACTATTTCCTTTCCAAATATTTGTCAGCATTACACATCTATGTTTGTTCTCTGATTTCATAAATAAGCTGATCACAGTTTTTGAAAAACTGAATCTCTTTTTCCTAAATTCCAGAAAACCTATAAATGGTGGGGAACTGAACAGAAGGCAGTGTTTATACAGAGTTTCGTGAGGAGTTGAGAGGAAATTTTCAGGGTGAAGCCTTCCAGGGGGAGACTGGTGGGATTTCAAGTTCTGAGCATGGGCTTCTTACTCTGAAGGGCAGGGGATAGGTTCAGCTGTTAAGGCAATTAGAGTGTTTTATAGGTGGACTCTGACAGTTGGAAGTCCTCAGGGAGGGGCCTGACCACTTGTCTGGCTCAAGGGCCTTATACTATCAACTGGTGTATATAAAATGTATATGTTGTTAGGATTGAGACATGAATACTACCAAGCTAAATTCAGAACTAGCTATCTTCAGCACAGATAAGCAGTTGAAACTCTCATTTATAATACTTCATATGAACTTACACTTCCTTTGATTCTTGCAGTTTTGTCAATCTGTTTCCTAAGGACAATATTTCCTGTTGACAATGGGCTAGACACTTACTTCTCAGCTTTTTGAATATGTCTAATTATTGTTTATAGAAAGAAAAACTAGGAAGTTTATATAACCTGCTTTCAATACCAAAGTACATGCAATTTCTAAATTCCGCTGTGACCAAGGTAATTTTCATTAATGTAGAGACTATGTTTTTCTTGTGTGCTACTGAAATATCATTGCCCAGGAAGATGCTTGTCCAGGACCTAATAGGCCATTAGTTATTGTTATGGTATGAGTGGCTTGCTGGCTAGCTGGCTGGCTGGGTGATGGATAGATGGCTAAATCAGAAATAATGAACATCCATTTACCATATTGAATGCATGCAAATTTCCCCAAATTCTCATTTCATTTCAGTCTTCTCATATTTCATCTCTTATTTTTCATGTGCTAAACTTTTATTAATACTATTTTTATTTTCTGTTTTTCCTTGTGCTGCTCTCTTTATAAGGGAAAGTCATAACTATTTTTGTGTATTACTATGAATTAAATAGTTATCAAATGAATATACCAATGGTATATGTACAGAAAATATCTTTGCCAATAATGGTTATATCCAAAATAAAGGACTCCTTCAGTGTTGTACTGGAATACACCACAAGTGATAATGATCACTACCAGTGTCCTATTTTTTTACTTTTCTTATTTTTTATTAATTGTATATTAGTATCAGATAAGACAAATTATGAGTTACATTCAAACTTGTAAATTAATTTCTCACTGTTTTTATATATCATTAAATTTTTATGGAATATAGCTCAGTTATGAAGAACTTACCTTGATCAGCACAAGGAGACATTCGTTCTTCAACTACCATTTGTATTTTCCTGTAAGACCTACCTTTAGATAGGTATCCAGCTGTAGGTATAATTATATAGCCTAACTCTATAGTAAATTTGTGGAATAAATGCTATAATTTATATAGGACATTAGACTACAGTATTATTCAATTTCTGTTACTTAAAATGATGTGTGCATTCTCACAGGTCTTGGAAGACATTCTTTAAGATATATAACAAGGAGTGAAATCGCTGCTCCATAAAACCAACACAAGTTTAATTTAGATAAATAATTTTGATAAAGTCATTGCAGGATGACTGCTACCTGATTGTACTCTTGGAGTACTATGGGAATTTCTCTTGCCATAATCCTTTTCAGACCTTGGTGGTATGCTCCAATATGGTATTCTGTTGTTCTAGCATATAATGTGCTACTCCCTTTCTCAGACTTGAGCCATTAAAAGTTTTGTTCATTACTTAAAAATACCCAGGACTTACTGATTCAAAGTCTCTTCAAATCTTCATTGTGAAAATTTGAGCTGTATCAGTTTGGTATCTCTGAGGTTGTGGAGCTCTGTCTTATTTTAGCAATTTGATCACTGAAAACCCCTGTGCATATCATCATCTCATCAGATAGTGCTGGAGGATGTCTTTCTGTACACTGTGAATATGTATTGCTCTGATTGGTTGATAAATAAAGCTTCATTGGCCTATGGCAAGGCAGCTTAGATGCAGGTGGGAAATCTAACCAGATATATGGAGAGAAGAGAGGAGGCAGGGGAGAGATAACAGCCACTGCTGAAGGAGCAGCAAGATGTCAGCAGACCATTAATGTTATGGCCACATGGCAACTTACAGATTAATAGAAATGGGTTAAGTTATAAAATCTAGCTAGTAAGAAGCCTGCCATTGGCCATACAATTGTTAATTTATATTAAGCCTCTGAATGATTATTTTATAAGCAGCTGTGAGACTGTGGGCTAGGCAGGACCTGAGAGACTTTCCTCCTACATTTGGCTGCCCAACATGTTGGCTAGACTTTCCACCACACACTTGAGAGAAATTAAAAAGAGATTCTAAAATAGAGCTAACAACAGCTTCCTAGTCCTGTCACTCAAGCAAGCTATGGTGTGTGGGCTTGAGCTACATTATGGCGGTTTTGTGATCTATAGGAGGTCAGATTCTTATTACAGTACACAGAGGTGTCTCCAAGCTGTGTAGCACACTGCATGGTGGATTTATCCTTTACTCATATAGAAAAAAAAAAAGGTTTATGGGCCAGCTGCACACTATCTAGTGGCAACATGGACCCCAGAGTTGGCAAGGTAAGCATGACTCCTCTGGGTACCTCCACCATGTTGGAAAGCTGAGGTGGGCAGAGTCAGCAGCCAAGGCTGCTGTTTTTCATCCTAGCCATGCAGTTTAACAGTATAAAAATCTCTCCTTGTCAGTGAAGGATTTTAGATTTACAATAAGACAGATTCAGATGGAATAAACCTCTAAGAGGTCTACATTGTGCATAAAAATGTACATAGGCTAGGAAGAGAGAGTAAAATAGATAGTTTTAAAAAATAAAGTCTTTAAAGAGACAATAAAAGTAATATAAAAAATAAGCCATGTAAAGATGGAAACCACACACAGAATCTGGATTATATTGTCTTTGGTATTTTTTTAACTGCAGAAAGACATTTGATTATAAAGGCGACTGAGTTAAACAGACACACACACACACACACACACACACACACACATATAACTAAAGGTACCTTGACTTCAAAAATTTATGTCTAAAGATACATTGCTTTGGAAAAAAAGCAGTTCTGCTTTTGTTTCTACAGAATCTGTGGATTGCTTTAAGGCTAATATGATTTGATCATCCAAGATCCCCTGAAAAGTCTCCAATGATGCCATGGCCCAGATGATCCAGCTTCCAAAATCAGTTTCAAAGTAACTGGCTGAGATGATCCATCCTCACAGATTACAGTCAAGATTTAACTGTAATTCTTAATTTTCTCAAGATCCCCCATAAGATTACCAGCACCCTGAACCAACAGGAAGTAGTATGAGAAGCTATGTCCATACTCCTAAAATATTGTTTATAAATGTTTATTTTTATTTAGTGGGAGTTAATTATGAATGCAATCTCTTTCTAAAAAAGAAAAGGGGATAGTACAGATACATTAGGATAAAAGGGTAGATTATTCAGTCTTCCTATAAAGAGCAACAACTAGTTTAAAATGCTTTACACTGCTATGGATTTTAGTTTATTGATAGAAATTTAAAGTTAATTTTGTTGTATTTTATGTGTATTTCTACTCTTGTTTAAGGTATTGTGTTTGTGCAGCTCATTTGAAATTGTAATGTATAATTAAGAAATACAGATTAATAATTAGTCATCCATGAAAATCAAACTTGTAGTCATATTAGTTAAGTTTTCTAGGTGTTCATGGATATATTTCAATTAGGTTGGTAATCTTCAAACCCCTCAAAGACCTATAGAATATGGTATTTAAAATCTTTTAAAAACTTAGCCTTTCTGGACAGTGAGATACATCTCCTCCTGGCAGTACTGATTTACTTCAAAAAAGATGACAGGCATTGAAAAATATGGATTTTGCTTTCCTTATGATAAAAGTTAGCCATTTGGGCAAGGAATTGTTCTTGCCTGGACTGCTTGCCAAAATGTTGTGTTGACTGGATATGCAAGACACATGGAAAAATGACCACTAAATTTTGCCAAAACAAAGCAAGATGGTCCTTCAGGTGTCTGCTTCATAGAAGAGATTGCCAGACATTCTGCAGGACACAGGAAGAAGAAACTGAGAGACTCTAGGTCTTTAGGCCAAAGATGGATGCCCCAATGTTGCCAAGGAACTTTGGGTGACTGTCCAAGCAGTCAGCTGTCTCTGTCATTTCCAGAATTTGGAAGTTGCTTATAATGTACTTTCTATTTACTTAGGTAATAATATATCCTTCTGGGGTCTTTGATATAGTTAAAGACTAAATAGTTACTATTTTCTTTGGTTATAATAAAAGATAAATTATATGAAACTTTAGACTCACAAATAAAGGATAGATGATAAAATATTTTCTTTAATTTTGTCAAATACAAATAGACTAGATATGGTAACTGTAATTACTGCTTAATAACTGTTTTATTATATGTAATTTTACTATGTTAAAATTAAAACCTACCTTTTTGATTAGATAGAAAAGGGGAAGTGCTGAGGAATGTCTGTTGTGGATATCACTCTGTATAAATAAAACACTGATTGGCCAGTAGCCAGGCAGGAAGTATAGGCAGGACAAGGGGAGAGGAGAATTCTGAGAAGTGGAAGGCTGAGGCAGAGAGACACTGCCAGCTTCTGCCATGAGAAGATGGTAAGATACTGGTAAGCTACCAGCCACATGGCAAGTTATAGACTTATAGATATGTGTTAATTTAAGATAGAAGAACTAGATAACAAGGAGCCTGCTATGGCCATACAATTTGTAAGCAATATAAGTCTCTGTGTGTTTACTTGGTTGGGTCTGAGTGGCTGTGGGATTGGCGGGTGAGAGAGATTTGTCCTGACTGTGGGTCAGGCAGGACTGGAGAAAACTCCAGCTACAGATGTCTTTTTGTACACTATAAATATGTGTTGCTCTGACTGGTTGATAAATAAAGCTTCACTGGCCTATGGCAAGGAAGCTTAGAGGCAGGCAGGAAATCAAAGCAGATATACAGAGAGAAGAGAGGGGAGGAGGGAAGAGACACCAGTCACTGCCAAAGGAGCAGCAAGATGTGAGCAGACTAGTAATGCCATGGCCATATGACAACATACAGACTAATAATATAAATGGGTTAAGTTATAAGAGTTAGATAGCAAGAAGCCTGCCATACAACTGTTAATTAATTAATTAATATTAAGCCTCTGAATGATTATTTTATCAGCAGCTGGAGGACAGTGGGCCTGGAGGGACTAAAGAAACACAAATCATAGCACCAGATGGGACTGGAAAAAATTCCAGCGAGAAAGGAAAAAAAAAAAAAAAAAGGATGGCGCATAGAACAAAACGATTGTAAAAATCTATTACTTTGTGGAATCTTTACAATTATTTATCACAAATCAAGACTTTGGAATTCTTCAACTATGAGTGATTTAATAAATAGTGTTTCTTTAATTCTTCAATAAATAAGATTTTTTAGTTTCAGTATTTTTGAATGAAATATTCAGTTTTTGCATATGTAATAGCTGATGTAGGTTCACAGAAAGCTTGATTAAGAGAACAACAATGAAAGCAATAGTTAAGGCAAAAAAAAATCAACCACCATCTGAGGTAGCTACAGAAATAGTAGTAATCCATTGTATTTTGCTGCTTGGAATTTAATCAGAAAGGAATAAGTGGTCACAATTGTAATTAATCATGCCCTTAATTATGCATAGCCACAGAAGAGCTACACACTTAAAATCATTAGAATGGATGGTAATCAGTGTGCTAGAAATGATTCAAAGTAAATGATTTGCTGGCCAAAAGGAAATGAATGTACTAAGATTTTTTTTGTATACAGTTTATTCTTTACAATACAGATTTATAACAAAATACAATTCCATTGTCTCTAGTCTTATACTGATAGTGAGCTATTTATTGAAATTTCTCCCTGGATTCCTCAGTGGGACAATAGGAATTATAAATGCCTTTGTTATATGAAGCTGTGAAATTAGGATTCTGGGCCCTCTTTTGAATGCAGGACACACCTGCAATAAATATTAAAAACATTATTTTAAAATTAAACTTAATGCATAAGGAAATGAAGAGGTTGAGGTATTTCAAATGAAAAATTGACAACCAGTAGAATTTTAGTTTTGTGAGTTTGCTTCTCAAAATATCTCCAAGGTGACAGTGGACCAGAAAGAGGTGGTGTGCAAATAGAATGCAGCTAGTCTGCCTATGTTAAAACAAATAATTTTGTAGTAAACTGATAAGAACAGAGTTATCATCAGAGAATAGTGATCATATGATGAATAAAGTCTTAAATCGGCCATATGCAAGATGATCTCTAAGGAAATCAAGGAAAAGTTCCAAGAATACAGCTTTCCTTAAAACAAAATGAATACAATGACTGGGGAATCAGTCAATTAAAAACAAATACTAAGCATATTCTAACGTTCAAATTTAATATAGAATCCTTGTAAGAGAAGATATTGGGTGGAACAGACAAATAATACTTTGTGTTTTAAGAATTTCAGTAAAAATATTTCAAACTGATCTAAAGTAAGAGAGGGTAAATGAAAATGAAAGCACACACCAAAGCAGTAGAGAACTGTAGGTTAGGTCAACACATTCAGTCTCTGTATAGTTCTCATTCCAGGAATAGCAAAGATAATGGGAAGAGGAAAGGCTTTAGGAGATAAAAGTTACTTTCTTTCTCCCAAAGAGATGAAAGACATCTAACCATGAAGTCAGTCTTGATGACTACAAAGGAAAATGTAACTGTATTAGAGATGCAGGAAAGCAGAGTTACAGAGAACATTAAAGCTCTACAACAGAAAAGAAGAAAGGAGTGGGAATGTATTTGAAAGTAAATATCTAATCAAAGAGTAAGGAAAAGGAAGACAATAGAGTGATGCCACCAAAATATTGGAAAGGAGGGGATTATTGCAAAGAATATGTGTTTTCAACTAAATAAAAAGGTATTTTCTTATAGTAGAATCTGGAGAACATATTGCAATCAGACCCACACAATAAATAGACAATGCAGAAAACAGTGTCTTTCATTAGTAGAAAATCAACAAATCATTGAAATTCATATTCATGTGAAGGAACAATGAGTGACAGTAATAATAATGATAATCAGTGTGTTAGAAACAGTGCAAAGCAATTGATTTGCTGGCCTCTTCTTACATATGATTTTCAAATTACCTTTTTGAAAACATAATACTGATAATGCATTTCCAAATTTGTAAAACATAGAGGTAGTTGGCAAACTGTTAATGGAAGCAAAATATTTTGAAATCGATCCTGAGGTCCAAAGAGATGACTTGGTGAGTAGGAGTTCTTGCTGTGCAAGTTTAAATATCTAAGTTTAAATCCAAGCATCCCAGTAAGAAATCCTAGAAATGACAGATTGCCTCTAACCCCCACGAACAGTGTGTGCAGACACAGGAGTATTGCTCAAGTTTACTGACTACAAGCCTAACTTTAGGTTCAGCAAGAGAACACCATACCTGAAGTATTCCTATGGCCTCCTGGCCTCTGTACATACATATATACACCACACACCACACATTCACACACACACACACACACACACACACACACACACACACACACACACACACACAAGATCACCTAAATAGCCTTCCAAATTTAAAGCAATTGATTTGTCACAAAAGATGCCAACACATCTCAATGGGGAAAGCTTCTGAGTACATGTGGTGGAAATAGCAATCCTGATCCTTCTGCCTCATCCAGTGTGATGCTGAATCACAGATATACACAGCAGTTTCAGGACTACAAGCTTTATAGAATATACGTGTGGTCATCAAATAAATACTACATGTTTAGAGCCAAAAGCCCTCATTAAAGATGAAAAGTTGAAAGGGAGCACAAAGAAACCTAGTCTAGTGGAAACTCCCTGGAATCTAATAGGGTGACCCTAGAGAGGACTCCCAGTAATGGGGGATATAGAGCCTGAACCAGCTATCTTTTGTAACCAGGCAATGCTTCAGTGGTGGAGCTAAGACACCAACCCAGTCACAAATCCTTTGACCTACAGTTTGTTTCATCCTGCAAGATTTTCTGGGGGTAAAGGAGGCACAGAAGTAGTGGGAGAGGGCCACCAATGACTGGCCAACTTGAGTATCAAGTGCCAGGAGAGGTGGAGAGGAAGCTCACCCCTGACACTGGATGGCTAGGAGCAAAGAACCAGAGACTTGATAGCCCAGAGACCTAGGATACAACCAAACATCCTTGGGGGGGGGGGGGGGGGACGAAAAACAAAAAAAACAAAAACAATGAAATGATTCCTAATGATATACTGCTATACTCGAAGATTGGTGCCTACCCCAGTCATAATCAGAGCAGCTTCATCCAGCAACTTATTGGAGCAGATGCAGAGACTCACAGCCAAATATTAGGAGGAGATCATGGAACCTCCATGAAGAAGGGGAAGGATTGTAGGAGCCAGAGGACACCGTGAGAACACGGCCCACAGAATCAGCTAACCAGGGCTCTGAGAGGCTCACAGAGACAGAAGTGAAAATCAGAGAACTTATATGGGTCTTACCTAGGTCCTCTGCATTTATGTTATGGTTGTGTAGTTTGGTGTCTTTGTGGGACTCCTAACAGTGGGAGCAGGGACTGTCTCTGATTCCTTTGCCTGCTCTCAGGACCTTTTTTCCTCTTACTTGTTTGCCTTGTCCAGCCTTGATATGAGGATTTGTGCCTAGTCTAATTGTAAGTAATTATGCTGTGTTCAGTTGATATCCCTGGAAGGCCTGCTATTTTCTGAAGGGAAATGGAGAAGTGGATCTGGGAGAGAGGAGGTGGGGGCAGTGGCTGCGGAGGGAAGAGTGGAGGAAGGGGAAGCTGTGGTAGGCATGTAATATAGGAGAGAATAGTAAAATATAAAAGGGGGCATAAAAAGAACTCAGCAAAAAATAATATAAAAATGTAAGTTCCACAGGTTGAAAATATTAGTTTGAATTATGGAAGAAGATTTTTGTCTAAAATAGAGAGAAATCTTCAACAAATGAGTAATAAGTTAAATGACCCAATTAGGAATGAGCTAAACACTTTAATAGAACCTTCACAAAAGAATTCATAGAAGCTCTATGGTAAAGCTGTGGGAAATATCCCTAGAATTACACATTGACCTAAAGTCAGCCGTTCCTTAACATTGGTTTCAATGAAGCATTTTATGTTTGAAGTAACACTTCTATGGCCATGAAGAAAAAGGGAAATGAATAACTGGAAGTCAGAACATTTTAAAAACATTATTTTAGAGAACAGATTTCCTTGAGCTGTGTGTGTGTAAATGTGCATACATACTTACTGCACCCTCCCCCAGTCTCAATTTTTAACTTGATCGGACCCATGTACAACTTTGATACATTTTATTGAACAAACTTTTATGGGAAAACATGGGAAACATTATGTATTCTTACTATTGTATTAGCAAATATGCTAAATTGGAAACAATCAATGTGTTGACTATAAAAAGAAAACGGGAATTAAATTTCTTTTGCATCTAACCTGACTGCTAGAACAAAATGCATAGTAGATATTAACATTCTGGTGTGTGCATGTTTGTGAATAATTAGTTTTTTTCTATCCTTCCACTTCCTGCTTACATTTATTCAAAATACAAAAAAAAAAATCTTATATTTCTCTAAGGTTCATAAGCAGTACAAAATAGAGGAGTTTCTTTTTATTAACATAAATAAAACATATCATTGTTAATAGAACTAGAAACTTGAACTTTCATATTTATTAAACTATACTAGATGGTAGAGAAATTAGTTCACATAATTGGAATAAATTGGAGTGTTCTCCCTGGACCTTAGAAGAAGAAAATCAAATAAATATGACCATCCTGTGGATAAGAAGCAGAATGGGGGTTAGAAACAAGTATCTTGGGTAAATGAGAGCTGATGAACCAAATTTGGATGTGGGAATTCTCACTATCCTTGAGCTCTTTTTACAGCCTGAGATACAGCGTCAGCAAGCACACCACACAAAATATTCCTTTAGTACTCATTCAGAAAGGGGAAATATGAAGACTCTACATGTAGCTGGAAGATTTCCTGTGCCCCTGCCCTGCTAATGGTCAGGACAAATCTCTCCCACACAAGTCCCCCAAGTAAGCACACAGAAATTTATGTTAATTATAACTGCATGGCCCATGGCTCAAGCTTTTTGCTAGCTAGCTCTTAGATCGATCTTTAATTAGCACATATCTATTAATCTATGTATCTCCACATGTTCTGTGGCTTTACCTGCGTCCCATTACATGTTGCTCCTTGGATGGCTTGCTGGTGTCTCTTGACTCATTCTTCCTATTCCCAGAAATTTCCTTGTCTGCTTATCCTGCCTATACTTCCTGCCTGGCTACTGGTCAATCAGCATTTTATTAAACCAGTGTACAAAAGGTTTATCCTACAGCATTTCCCTTTGTGTGTTTAATTAAAAAGGAAAGTTTTAACTTTAACATAGTAAAATTATATATAACAAAAGAGTTATCAAGCCAGAATTACAGTTACAATATCTAATCTATTTGGCAAATTTAAATAAAATGTTGTATTTATCTTATATTTGTGAGTCTAAGGTTTAATATTAACTTATCTTTTATCATAACTAAGGAAAATTATAACTATCTCATCTTCAATTACATCAAAGACCCCAGAAGGATATAATATTACCTAAGTAAACAGAGCATTGTAAGCAACTTCAAAAAATTTGTATATAGTTTTTCTTATATTAGTTATAATGTTTTTAGTATTTTTTATTAGACAATAAAGGGGAAATGTAATGATATTTTATTTGTGCTTAAATGTGGTGATATTTTATTTGTATGTTAATAAATAAAGTTTGCCTGGAGATCAGAGGAAATGGCAAGCCATTAACACAAAAGTCAGGCAATGATAGCAGTCGCCCTTAATCCAATCACTTAGCAGGCAGTGTCTCTGTGTATTCAAGGTCATACTAGGGAACAGAGCCAAGTGTGGTGACACACACCTTTAATCCCAGTACCAACCATAGAGACCTGGAGGTCTGTACAGACAGGCAATGACAAGGAAATGAGGTAGCTGTGCTAAGAGCTAATGAGGGGGCAGAAAAGCAAGGCAATAAAGGCACAGGTTAGACAGGAAGTAGCTCCCATTTTGGAAGCTGCAAAGCTGGTGAGGTAAGGTGGTTGGTGGCTCTCACTCTTTTCCTGATCTCTAAGGCTTGCCCCTATATTTGGTTCCATGTTCTTTATTTAATAAGACCACTTAGAAATTCTTCTACATCTATATGTTACCCTAGTATCCCTCTCCTTATATCCTCTCCTTGTACCTCTACCTCTTTTGTTTTCTTCCGCCTTTCCTTCATCTATTGTGATGATGAGCAATTTATTCTGTTAGGTATTGCAGAACAAACCAAAAATTCCTTGTACCCAGAAGTCATCATCCAAGAGAGACGTACAATCAAACTGAAAAGAATTTGTGTCACAAGAATGTTTCAGTCATTTTGATAAAATCAAAAGAATTTTAGAGTTGACATGGCATTTGATTAAGAAAAAGCAATTACCTTGTTTCAAAACTAATCAAATAAAGGAAAAATAATGAAATTCTTAGGTACCAAAGTGCTGTGGGATGTTCTCTGTGCTGTGAATGTATTGCTCTGATTGGTTAATAAATAAGAGCTGATTGGCCAGTAGTCAGGCTGGAAGGATAGGGTAGATGGGACAAGGAGGAGGAGAATTGTTGGAAGTGGAAGGCAGAAGAGAGACTGGCCAGCAGCCACCATGACAATCGAGATGTAAGGTACCAGTAAGCTATGAGCCATGTGGCAACTTATAGATTAATAGAAATGGATTAATTTAAGATAGAAGAAGTTAACAGAAGCCTGCCATGGCCATACAGTTTGTAAGCAATATAAGTCTCTGTGTGTTTAATTGGTTGTGTCTGAGAGGCTGTGGGTCTGGCGGGTGAAAAAGATTTGTCTTGACCATGGGCTAGGCAGGAAAACTCTAGCTACACCAAAATATTATTTAATGTACATTACGATATATTTCTATATGCTTGTTTTATAACATGTATATTTGTAAATACTTCTACATGTAATTTTAATATGCCTGTTAAGTTTATGGTAGTTTTGTATGTTATTGTTAGTTTGTCTTATTGTATCATAATACTTCATTTTAAATATACAAATTTGTCTATTTTAGATGGAAAATTATTATAAATGTTTTTTTAATTCTCAAATCACAATGTACAAATATAAAAAGTTAGGTGGGTGAATGGTTCAGTGGTAGAGCATCTTCCCTAGCATGTGAGAGGCCAATGCTAGTCTTAAACTCAGTCTGCAGCCTAAGAAAATCTTGAATTTGCCATCCTTCTGCTACAACCTTCCAAGGAGTATATAGCTCCAGACCTAGAAATATTAGTGTTGTTTTTCCATTTGGACAGGATGCTATTGCTGATGTGTAGGTATTAAAATTTGTCTTACAAGACAACCAAAAAGCTTAGAAGTCTTCTTAGAAAATATAAGATACAAAATTAGTGAAATTTTGCTTTCAACTTTCCATTAAGTAATTTTAGCTCAATTTTTAGCTTCATATTTAAAATACACTAGAAAAAATTGTATTTATACCATGTACTTAAAAAGTGTAACTGTCTGTTTATATTTTTAATCAAAAATAATAAAGGAGCTTCTAATGGTGAGAAAAGAGCTGAGTAGAAATTGAATTAAAATCTGGTGATATGAGGCCCTTAACAAATAAGAGTCATGTTCTCTAATTGAATGTGACTATTTCATTATAACAGAACTCCAGCTATTGAAATTAGAAATTTAGCTGTGATATTTCCTTAGTCAACAGTTTATTTCTAGGATGCTGTCACTCCACATTGCTTGCTGTTAAAAACCTTCAGTTTCCATGTGAATAAAGTTCCTTGTGGGATCTGAATACATTGTAGTTTGGGGACAAAATATCCAGGTGCTAATGAGGACTCCCATGGAGAAAGAGAGAGAACATGTCCTCTGCTTTATTTTGTGATGCACACACAGTGAAGCAAGGCATACTAGTGAAAATTCCTCTTTCCATGTTCACTGGTTGTCACTGTTAATTTGCCGCAGTTCTGACAGGCAGCTACCTTTTTCCCTCCCTAAAGACACTTAGAAAGTATTGGGGTGTGACCTTTTCCACTACTTATTTGAAACTCCACTCATTAAAAGTCAACACATCTCTTCTCTTATCTTGACTCTTCTTATCCAATGACATTGATTAACACTCCATTTTACTTTAAAGTTAAAATTACATCAAATATTTTCAAGCTCGTCTACTTTTCTCATTTTATGACACTTTTAGCATACATTTATTACATGTGAGAATACATTCTGATAGTTTAAAACATTTGCATAGTTTTGTTGTTATATTCACCCCTCTTAACCTTTTAAAGTCCTTCCACTGTCCAACAATCCTCTTCCTCTTCCTAACTAGCCTTCTTGTGTGTGTGTGTGTGTGTGTGTGTGTGTGTGTGTGTGTGTGTGTGTGTGTGTGTGTGTGTACGTACAACTGAGTTTTTTTAGTATTTCTAAGAGCAGCATTGCTATCTGGTTATTTACAGGAGCATAGCCCCTTACCAGTTGCTGCAACACTACAAAAAATAACTCTCACATCAACTGTGATATGAAAATAATTCCTAAGGAATGTGAGGACTCATGAAGCTCTCCACATTCCATGACTAGATGTTGAATAGCCCAGACTTACACAGACCTCAAACAGATTTTTTGAGTCAGAGTGCAACAACCATGTCATGTCAGGAAGACAACATTCCACAACACTTTACTCCAATCTCAACTTAAATTCTTTCCTCTGTCTCTTCTGTGATATTCTTTGTGCCTTAGAAGGTTGATATTATGTCCCAGTTATGACTGAACATTCAACAGTTACTTGTTCCCAGCATTCAGCAGTTACAACTCTGCAGCTTCCCTTGCTCATTGCAAAATTCAAAACAAAACAGACAGCAACAACAACAAAACCTTCTATGACCAAAGCATGGAACAGTATTATCATAAAGGTAAATACCAAGAAGCAACCTGACTTAATGTCCAGGTTAATGACTTAACCTGAAATAATGTTCATTTAGTAAAATGACTGCAGGAGCTTCTACACTGTTCTTTGGACTTCTTAACCATTGGTTTTTGACCAAGTGTGTAGAAGGACATTTTTCATATGAGCATCTAATATACATAGGCTGTCTTCACTCCATATCATCATTCTCTTCTCTTTCTTCTCCCTCACTCCCATTAGTCCATTGCCCCACACTGACAGTCTCACTTCTACTGTCAGGTTATATAAATACATTATTTTACAGTTTTCTATAAAGTCTAGGATGCACAGATGAAAAAGACCATATGATATTTATCTTTCTGCATCTGAGTAATTTTATTTATTCTAAATTATCAGTAGTTGTATCCATTTTCATACAAATTATACCATCTCATTCTTTCTATCTGTATAATATGCCACTGTATATAATACCCACTTACTTTATGCATTCCTCTACTGATAGAATCCTAGCTTAGCCCTGTAACTCTGTGAACAGTGCTGCAGTTAACATGGGTATGCAACTATCTGTGTAATATGCTGACTTAAGAGTCAGTTAGGTAAAACAAAGGAGTGGTATATGGGCATCATACACTAAGTCTAATTTTTATCACCACTACTTTTTGCTCTCCATCACAGCCAGTTTTTTCCAAGCCTGCATTCTGAAATAGCCATCACTCTCAAGTCTAGATTTCAAGTATTTTATTACTTATTCCCTTATATCTTCCTAGCTAACTTGCTCAAATATCTGCATGCCCAAAGTCTTTAGTTGCATTAAGAAATTTGCTCTATAATTACATTTCCTACCATCTTTTAGACAGCCTGTACCCCTCCACTCCAGTCATTTTTTGTGACTTATCATTATCACTTCTCTTTGATAGCTCATCTCTTGGTTTCTAGCCCTTTCTTCTTTAGATACTTGTATATTGATGATGAATTTCCAATGCTATTTGATTCCTTCCACCTTACTTGTTTATTTTCCAAAAGGATATGTGAAAATTATTCAAGACAAAAACAACTAGCTTGACTTGCTAAAATCAGTAATTTTTCTAGCCAAATGAACATCAAGGCTATACTTCAATACTGCTGTTCTATTACCATAAAACACTTATTTCCCAATCTCCTATCAAGATCAGCAAATTAGAATGAAATAACAAAATTATATTGTTACTAACTTTTAGATTCTTATGGGAACACAGCCACATATACTCATTTTTTTTTCTTTTTTAAATAACATTTTCTTTTTTGTCTTTTTGTCTTTTTTTATTATTATATTTGTGTTTTAATTTTATACATCAGCCATGGGTTCCTGTGTCCTCCACCCTCCCGGCCCCACTCCCACCTTCCCCCAATCCCCTCCCCTCTATTCCCATCTCCTCCAGGGCCAAAACTCTCCTAGGGATTCATTTAAACTGAGTGGATTCAATACAGGCAGGTCCAGTCCCCTCCTTCCAGGCTGAGCAAAGTGACCCTGTGTAAGCCCAAGGTTCCAAACAGCCAGCTCATGCACTAAGTGCAGGTCTGGGTCCCATTGCCTGGATGCCTCCCAAACAGTTCAAGCTATTCTATTGTCTCACTTATCTGCAAGGCCTGATCCATCTGGGGGCTCCACAGCCTTTGGTTCATAATTCATGTGCTTCCATTCATTTTGATATTTATCCTGTGCTTTTTCCAATCTTGGGCTCAACAATTCACATACTTACAGGCCCTCCTCTTTCTCGACAATTGGACACCTGGAGCTCCACCTGGGGCCTGGCTGAGGATCTCTGCATCCACTTCCATCAATTATTGGATGAGAGTTCCAGCACGACTGTTAGGGTGTTTGGCCATCTGATCACCAGACTAGATCAGAGCAGGCTTTCTCTCGACCATTGCCAGCAGACTACAGAGGATGTATCATTGTGGATTTTTGGGGACCTCTCCAGCACTCTGCCTATTCCTGTTCTCATGTGGTCTTCATTTATCATGGTCTGTCATTCCTTGCTCTCCCTTTCTGTTCTTGATCCAGCTGGGATCTCCTGCTCCCCTAAGCTTTCTTTCCCTCAAACGTTGCCCTTCATTACTCCCACTGTCTTCCAGGTTGTTCATGTAGATCTCATCTATTTCTCTGTCATTGGGTGATCCCTGTGTCTTTCCTAGGGTCCCATTTTCGAGGTAGCCTACCAGGAGTTTTGTAGCAGTCTAGTCAACTTTGTTTTACATCTAATATCCTCCTATGAGTGAGTACATACCGTGTTTGTCCTTCTGAGTCTGGGTTACCTCACTCAGGATGATTTTTTCTAGATCCATCCATTACCTGCAAACCTCATGATGCCATTGTTTTTCTCTGCTGAGTAGTACTCCATTGTGATTATGAACCATGTTTTCTTTATCCATTCTTCAGTTGAAGGGCATCTAGGTTGTTTCTAGGTTCTGGCTATTACAAACAATGCTGATATGAATATAGCTGAGCAAATGCCCTTGTGGTATGATTGAGTATTCCTTGGGTATATGCCCACGAGTGGTACAGCTAGGTCTTGGGGGAGATGGATTCCCAATTTTCTAAGGAAGTGCCATATTCATTTCCAAAGTGGATGTACAAGCTTGCATTCCCACCAGCAGTGGAGGAGAGTTCCCCTTGCTCCACATCCTCTCCAGCATAAGCTGTCTTCTGTGTTTTTGATCTTAGCCATTCTGACAGGTGTAAGGTGGTATCTCAGAGTCATTTTGATTTGCATTTCCCATATAATTAGGGATGTTGAGCAATTCCTTAAATGTCTTTCAGCCATTTGAACTTCCTCTGATGAGAATTCTCTGTTTAGTTCTATAGCCCATTTCTTAATTGGACTGTTGGGCATTTTGATTTCTAATGTCTAGAGTTCTTTATATATTCTGGATATCAGCCCTCTGACAGATGTGGGGTTGATGAAGACCTTTTCCCATTCTGTAGGCTGTCACTTTGTCATGTTGACTGTGTGCTTTGCTCTACAAAAGCTTCTCAGTTTCAACAGGTCCCATTGACTGATTGTTTCTCTCAGTGTCTGTGCTATTGGTGTTATAATTAGAAAGTGATCTTCGGTGCCAATGTATTCTACAGTACTTCCTACTTTCTCTTCTATCAGGTTCAGAGTAACTGGATTTATGTTGAGGTCTTTGATCCACTTGGACTTAAGTGTTGTGCATGGTGACAGATATGGATCTATTTGCAGCCTTCTACACATTGACATCCAGCACCATTTTTTGAAGATGCTTTCTTTTTGCCATTGTACATTTTTGGCTTCTTTGTCAAAAATTATATGTTCATAGGTGTGCAAGTTAATGTCAGGGTCTTCAATTTTATTCCATTGGTCCACATGTCAGTTTTATGCCAGTACCAAGCTGTTTTTATTACAGTAGCTCTATAGTAGAGCTTGAGGTCAGGGATTGTGATGCCTCCAGATGTTGTTTTATTGTACAGGATTCTTTTGGCTATCCTGGGTTTTTTGTTTTTCCTTATGAAGTTGAGTATTATTCTTTCCAGATCTGTGAAGAATTGTGTTGGTAATTTGATGGGGATTGTGTTGAATCTGTAGATTGGTTTTGGTAAGATTGCCATTTTTACTATGTTAATCTTGCCTATCCATGAGCATGGGAGGTCTTTCCATTTTCTGACATCTTCTTCAATTTCTTTTTTCAGGGACTTAAAGTTCTTGTCATATAGGTCCTTCTCATGCTTAGGTAGAGTAACCCCAAGGTATTTTATATCATTTGTGGCTATTGTAAAGGTTGATGTATCTCTGATTTCCTTCTCAGCCTGTTTGTCTATTTATATAGGAGGGCTACTGATTTTTTTTTTTTTTGAGTTGATCTTGTATCCTGCTATGTTGCTGAACGTTTTTATTAGCTTTATCAGTTCCTTGGTTCAATTTTTGGGGTCAATCATGTATGCTATCATGTCATCTGCAAATAGGGAAAGCTTGACTTCTTCCTTTCCAATTTGTATCCCCTTAATCTCCTTATGTTGTCTTACAGCTCTGGCTAGAACTTCAAGTACTATATTGAATAAGTATGGGGAGCGTGGAAGCTTTGCCTTGTTCCTGATTTCAGTGGTATTGCTTTGAGTTTATTTCTATTTAATTTGACGTTGGCTGTTGGCTTGCTGTAGATGGCCTTTATTATGTGTAGGTATGTTCCCTGTATTCCTGATTGCTCCAAGACCTTTATCATGAAGGGGTGTGGATTTTCTCAAATGCCTTTTTTGCATCTAGTGAGATGATCATGTGTTTTTGTTTGTTTGTTTGTTCATTTTTGTTTTTGTTTTGAGTTTGTTTATATGGTGTATTACATTGACGGACTTTCATATGTTGAACCACTCTTGCCTCCCTGGGATGAAGCCTACTTGATCATGGTGGATAATTGTTTTGATGTGTTCTTGGAGTCTGTTTGCCAGTATTGTATTGAGTATTTTTTGGAGATCTGTCTGTAGTTCTCTTTCTTTGTTGCATCTTTGTTTGGTTTAGGAATCAGGGTAATTGTAGCCTCATAAAGGAGTTTGGTAATATTCCTTCTGCTTCTATTGTGTGGAACAATTTAAAGAGTATTGGTATTACGCCTTCTTTGAAGATCTGATAGAACTCTGCAGTGAAACCATCTGGTCCTGGGCTTTTTTTGGTTGGGAGACTCTTAATGACTGATTCTATTTCCTTAGGGGTTATTGGACTATTTAAATGGTTTATCTTTTCTTGATTTAACTTAGGTATGTGGTACCCATCCAGAAAATTATCCATTTCTTTTAGATTTTCAAGTATTGTGGAGTAGATGTGTTTGAAGTATGACCTGATGATTCTCTGGATTTCCTCATTGTCTATTGTTATGTCCCCCTTTTCATTTCTGATTTTGTTAATTTGTATGCTCTCTCTCTGTCTTTTGGTTAGTTTGGATAAGGGCTTGTCTATCTTGTTGATCTTCTCAAAGAACCAACTCTTTGTTTCATTAATCCTTTGTATTGTTCACTTTATTTCTATTTTATTGATTTCAGCACTCAATTTGATAATTTCCTGGTGTCTGTTCTTCCTGGGAGACTTTGTTTCTTCCTGTTCAAGGGCTTTTAGATGTGCTGTCAAGTCATTAGCATGAGATTTCTCCAGCTTCTTTATGTTGGCATTTAGTGCTATGAATTTCCCTGTTAGCACTGCTTTCATAGTGTCGCATAAGTTTGGGTATGTGTTGTATTCATTTTCATTGATCTCTAGGAAGTCTTTAATTTCTTTCTTTATTTCTTCCTTAACCCATTGGTGATTCGGTTGAGCATTACTCAGTTTCCATGAGATTATAGGATTTCTGTAGTTTTTTTCTGTTGTTGAAATCTAACTTTAAACCATGGTAGTCCGATAGAACACAGGAGGTTATTCCAATTGTTTTGTATCTGTTGAGATTTGCTTTGTGGCCAAGTATGTTGTCAGTTTTAGAGAAGGATCCTTGGAGTGCAGAGAAGAAGGTTTATTCTTTTTTGTTTTGGTGGAATGTTCTGTAGATATCAATTAAGTCCATTTGAGCCATAACATCAGTTATCACCATATGTCTCTGTTAAGTTTCAATTTGGCCAATCTGTCCAGAGGTGAAAGTGGGGTGTTGAAGTCTCCCACTAATAATATGTGGGGTTTTATATGTGATTCATTTTCTTTTACATATGTGGGTACCCTAGTGTTTGGGGCATAAATGTTCAGAATTGAGACTTCATCTTGGTGGATCTTTCCTGTGATGAGTATGTAATGTCCTTCATAATCTCTTTTGATTGGTTTTAGTTTGAAGTCTATTTTGCTGGATATTAGGATGGCTACACCAGCTTGCTTCTTAAGATCATTTGATTGGAAAGTCTTTTCCCAGCCTTTTATTCTTAGGAGGTGTCTGTCTTTGAATTTGAGGTGTGTTTCTTGTATGCAGAAGAAAGATGGTTCCTGTTTTCATATCCATTCTGTTAGTCTGTGTCTTTTTATAGGTGAATTAAGTCCATTGATATTAAGGGATATTAATGACCAGTGATTGTTTGTTCCTGTTGTCATTTTTATTTTTTGGTGGTAGTGTGTGTGTACTTCTCTTCTTTGGGATTTACTGCTGTGGTGTTATCTATTGCCTGTGTTTTCATGGGTGTATCTGCCTTCCTTTGGTTGGAATTTTCCTTCTAGTGCTTTCTGTAGGGCTGGGTTTGTGGATAAGTATTGTTTAAATCTGGTTTTGTCTTGGAAGGTCTTGTTCACCCCATCTATAATGAGTGAAAATTTTGCTGGGTATATTAGTCTAGGCTGGCATCCATGGTCCCTTAGTGTCTGCATTATATCTGTCCAGGTCCTTCTGGCTTTCAAAGTCTCCATTGAGAAATCTGGTTTTATTCTGATGGGTTTGCCTTTATAAGTCAGTTGGCCTTCTTCCTTTGCTGCCCTTAATATTCTTTCCTTATTCTGTACGTTTAGTTGTTTAATTATTATGTGACAAGGGTTCATTTTTGGTGGGTCTAGTCTGTTTGGTGTTCTCTAGGCTTCTTGTATCTTCATAGGCATTTTCTTCTTTAAGTTGGGAAAGTTTTCTTCTATGATCTTGTTAAATATATTTTCTGTGCCTTTGAGTTGGTATCCTTCTCCTTCCTCTATCCCTATTATTCTTAGGTTTCATCTTTTCATGGTGTCCCAAATTTCTTGGACATTTTGGATCATGACTTTGTTGGTTTTATTGTTTTCTTTGACTGATGAATCTATTTCTTCTAACGTATCTTCAACACCAGAGATTCTCTCTACCATCTCTTGCATTCTGTTGGTTTTACTTGCATCTGAAGTTCCTGTTTGTTTATTCAGATTTTCTATTTCCAGCATTCCTTCTGCTAGTGTGTTCTTCATTTTTTCTATTTCCCTCTTCAGGTCTTGGACTGTTTCCCTTGCTTTTTCATGATTTTCTTTCAAGGAATTATTGTTTTCTTAATTGTCCTTTCCTCTTGTTTCTTATAGCGTTCTTCCCATTTTTTGTTTGTCTGTTCCTCCACTTTATTTTTGATTTCTTCTATATAAAGCTCTAGCCTCTTCATGTTGTTACTTATAAGGGTGTTTTCTTCTTCTTCTTCTTCCATTCCGTGATGTTCAGATCTAGCTGTTGTAGAAGGGCTAGGTTCTGGTGATGCTGTATTGCTCTTTATTTTGTTGTATGTACTTCTGCCTTGGTGTCTGCCCATCTCCTCATGGGTTCATTCTTGGTTTTATCAGTGTACTTGGTTCAGACAGAGCTGAGAGATTTAGGGAGTCTCTCTCTGGTCCAGATGGAAGCTCTGGGCCAGATGCGAGCTCTGGTCCAGATGAGAGTGCTGGCTGGACAGGAACTGGGGGGCTGGACTCTGAGTCTCAGGAAGTCCCTGGGGTCTCCTTATCTTGTCCAGATGGGAGCTCCTCTTGTCTAGATGGGAGTTTTGGGGGACAGGATGGAAGCTCTGGTCCAGATGGGAGTTCCAGGGCAGATGGGAGCTGGGGCTCTCTGGTCTAGATCGGAGTTCCCAGGGCAGGATGGAATGCTGGACTCTGGTCTCTAACTCTCAGGAAGTGGCTGGGGTCTCCAGTGATGGGTGTGGGGTCAAGGCGTTGAGGTTGTAGTGTCCACTGGAGGGACTCTCTGGTCCAGATGGGCATTCCAGTGTGGATGGGACCTGGGGGCTCTGGTGGAGATGGGAGTCCTGGGGCAGATGGAAGCTGGGGGCTGGTCTCTGAGTCTCAGGAAGTGGCTGGGGTCTAGGTCAAATGGGTATGGGGCAGGGTGTGGAGATTGCAGGGTCTGCCTGTGGTCTTGGAAAATGGGACCCTTCCTCATTTTATTTTTTAAAGTTGCTTTGTCAATTATATAATCATGCTTCTCCATAACAACTTATTCATTTATTTATTCATTATATGTGTCAGTACATTCAGTTATGTAAGTTGAGAAGGCATAAGATCTGCCATCTGCAAGATGAATACCAAAGAAGTCTAGATTTTTATTGTTAATTTTTGTTTTTGTTTTTAGTTTTTCCTTAAGATTGGGACTTTGAAGTTAAGAAAATACGGGTAACTCTAGTGCTATCTTTATAGTATGTAACAATCCAGAGGAATAACATAGTGTTACTGTTAGTTGTGGGTCTAAAAGTTTCATTGAGCAAATAATTGGTGATGCTAAATATTTATTCCAACTCTGTCTAGATAACGTTAGTCATTTTAAAAGTCAATACATTTACACAATACACAGAAACATAAAGGAAAGTATAAAGAGAGAAAGACTGGGTTTTAAAAGAAATATAAAAGCTACATTGTCATTGCAGTACTCTAAAAATAAAACCAAACAAAACAAAGAGGAAGAGAAAGCACACTACAAAGTCATATTGCAATGCATAATGTCCCTATAGGCTCATATGTTTGAACACTTGGTCTGCTTTAAAAGGCTGGAAATCATTTAGGGAGCTGCCAAAAGTCACAGTAGCAAATGTATCCTACTGGGGTGTGGCTTTGAGGATTACAGCAGCCTCAGATTGAGTTTGCTGCTGCTTAAGCCATTAACATAAGAGCAGAACTTATGTAAACAAAACCTACACAAACCACTGCCACCATGCTTTTGTAACCTCTACCCCTCAGTATTAACTTCATTATTGAAAACAATGAGCCAAAATAAGCTTCCTTTCTTAATTTACTCCTGCCATTTATTTGACAATAGCAACATGAAATGGAAAGTAACACAGTAAAACACACAAATACACATGTACACACACACTTACACATACTACACATTTACCATGTATGGATTTGATTTATAGGCCACTTGTTTGTGTGTGTGTGTGTGTGTGTGTGTGTGTGTGTGTGTGTGCATGTGCATGTGCGCGTGTGCGTGTGTGCGTGTGTGTGTGTGTGTGTGTGTGTGTGTGTGTGTTTATCCCATCCTTCTATGTTGTAAGTTCTCACTGCTATCAGGGAAGATAGAAACACTGATAGGAAAAACATAAAATATGTGCTCACTTTCTACTTGTAAATTAATAGAAGTAAGAGAAAATAGAAAAGATGAGGAAGCATTGAGATTTTGAAGAGATAACAAG
Organism: Onychomys torridus; assembly: GCF_903995425.1. NCBI lineage: Eukaryota > Metazoa > Chordata > Mammalia > Rodentia > Cricetidae > Onychomys > Onychomys torridus. The sequence goes on from NC_050444.1 coordinate 71,296,026, forward strand.
GAAAGAGACCAAGAAGACTGTTTACAGAGAATAGATAACAGAAAAGTACTGTTAACATGAAGTAGGAAATTATCTGAGGCTGGAATTGTACTTTTTATAATAGACATTTCTGTAGACAGTGCAAAAATCATCAGATACCCAAAACTGCAAGGGTACAAATGATGAGAGACATAGTGTTACAAGCATAATCCAGTAGTGAGCTAGATTTTTCTGAGATAAAAATTTCTCATGAAATCTGTATGTGGAATTTGCTCTGCTCTATTCTAATGTTTTATTGTATGTCATTAAGCTTCCAGTTGAGTATTTTTATTAAATTTAACATGTATAAAATACTAGGAGAAATGACTAAAATTAGTGGGCATTTCTGGGGCAAGGCAGAAACCTAGTGCAATGGAAATACCATGGAATCTTTGAGAGTAATCCCAGAAAAGACTTCTAGCAATGGGGAGACACAGAGACTGAACCAGCCATCTTTTGTAACCAGGCAAGGCCTCAAGTACAGGGATTGGGACACCAACCACAAAATCTTCAACCCACAATTTGTCCTGCTTACAGAATGTTTGGGGACAAGAGCCTGGCAGAATTATCATCAAATAAATAAGAGAGACTTCATCCAGAAACTGGTGAGAGCAGATGCAGAGTCCCATGGTTAAACATCATGCAGAGCTCAGAGAGTTCTGTGGAGGAAGTGCAAGAAGGACAGGAGCAACCAAAAGGGACACAGATACCACAAGAACACAGCCCACAAAATCAGTTGACAGGGACTAATGGGGACTCCCAGAAAACAACAAGTCTGTAGGGATCTGACCTAGGTCTCCTGCATGTAAGTTATGGTTGAATAGCTTGGTGTTCTTGTGATATTCCTAACAGTGAAAGCTGGGACTGTCTTTGACTATTTTGCCTGCTTTGGGGAACCTTTTCTTCCTGATGGGTTGTTGTGTCTATCCTTGATGTGATGATGTGTGCCTGGTCTTATTGTAGCTTGTTATGTGTTTAGTTGATGTCTCTGGGAGGCCTGTTCTTTGCTGAGGGGAGACCAAAAGGATGTGGTGTAGTTGGAGAGCTTCTCCCCAGGTTTCACCAAGCCCCCTCGGTCCCTCAACCCACATATAAAATAAACACAGAGACACTTATATTATTTAAAGTTCTTGGCCATTAGCTCAGGCTTACCATTGTCTAGCTCTTACTCTTATATTTAGCCCATTTCTGTTAGTCTATACTTTGCCACATGGCTTGTGGCTTACTGGTGTCTTTACGTGTTGCTTCTCATGGCAGCAGCTGGCAGTGTCTCCTCCCAGCCTTCCTGTTCCCAGCCTTCTCCTCTTCCTTGTCCTGCCTACCCTATCCTTCCTGCCTGGCTACTAGCCAATCAGCACTTTATTTATACAGAGTGATAGCCACAGCACTTCCCCTTTTCTTTTTTGTTAAAAAAGGAGGGTTAACTTTTACATAGTAAAATTACAGATAACAAAACAATTATCAAGCAAGAATTATAGTTAACAATATTAAAGAAGATATCCTATCTATCTTATATTTGTGAGTCTAAGGTTTTATATCTAACTTATCTTTTATCATATTTGAGGAAATTATAACTATCTAGTCTTCAACCACATCAAAGACCTCAGAAGGATATAATATTACCTGAGAACCAGGAGAAGGATGCAAGCATTTTTCGGAGTCTTGCAAGAGTAGACAGAGACAGCTGGCAGCCTGGACAGTCACCTAATGTTCCTTTGTAAAGTTGGGGCATTTGTCTTCAGCCCACAGGGCTAGAGTCTCTCAGTCACTTCTCTCAGTGTCCTGTAGAATGTCTGGCAGTTTCCTCTGTGAAGCAGGAACTTGAAGGACCATTTTGTCAAGCAAAGTTTAGTGGTCACCTTTCTATGGGTCCTGCATGTCCAGTCGATCAAGCAGTCCAGGCAAGAACAGTTTCTTACCCAAATGGCTATTTTTGCCAAGGTGAAGATAAACTCCATATGAAGTGTCTTCAATGCCCATCCTCCTCTCTGAAGTAAATTGGTGCTGCCAGGAGCAGACATGTCTCACTGTCCTGAAAGTCTAAATTTTAAAAATATTTTAAATGCCATATTTTGAAGTTCTTTGAAGTATTTGAAGATTACCTGTCTATCTGAAATATCTCTATGTACACCTAGAAAACTTAACTAACATGGCTACAAGTATGATTATCATAGATGACCAGTTATTAATCTATTTTTAATTATCCATTACAATTTTAAATGAGCTGTACAAACAGAATACCTTAAACAAGAGTAGAAATATACACACAGTATAACAAAATTAACTTTAAGTTTGTATCAATAGACTAAAATCTATACCAATGTAAAACATTTTAAATGAGTTGTTGCTATTTAGAAGTAAATTCATTAATCTACCCTTTCATCCTATCATATCTATATCATATCCCCTTTTTTATCTTTAGAAAGAGATTGCATTTATAATCAACCTGTTTTAAATAAAATATTGGTTTTCCTCTGTCCCACACCAGAGGGCTCTTCTGATTTGGGACACTAGAATCTCTTAACCTTTTCTTTTAACAATGTGCTTGGGTTTAGAGAAGGAGTGAGCCAATTCCGTCTCCAAAGCCAGCTGGGAATTTGGGCGTAGTTTTTCTTACTACTTCCTGCTGGAGGGGGGCACTGTATCTTATGGGGACACAAAGAAACTTTTAGGATTATGGAGTAGTCCATGAGGGTAAACCTCTGAGCCAGTTGCCTTGAAACCATTCTGGATGTCGGATCATATGGGCCAATGTGTCATTGGATACCTTTCAGGGGGTCTTGGCTGATCAAACCTGATGTATCTTAATCTGGAACAAATCCATAGCCTCTGGCTTTCTGTGGAAACAAAAGCAGAGACTCTTTTCCAAAACAACATATCCTTATATCCAAATTTTGAAGTCAAGGTACCTTTAAAATTTACATATTTGTTTAAGTCAACAGCTTTTAAGATCAAATCTTTTCTGCAGTTAAGAATCCCAAAGACAAGACAAACCAGATTCTCTGTGTAATATCCATCTTTGTCAGACTGAAATGCTGCTGTAGCTGCTGGCTTCACCCACCTCAGCTTCCCAACATGGTGGTGGTACAGTTTACCGCCAGCTCTGGGTCTGGAGCCATGTGTACCATCAACTATCAGAAGCAGTTCTATCAAAGCAGTGCATAGCCCAGAAACCTTTTTTTTTTTTTTTTAAACTAGCAAAGACTAAATCCACCATGCAGCAGAGTAAAGTGCCACTTGTAGACACCTCATTTCCACCACACTGTTGGTCAGATGCACAAGCCAGGAACCCGCAATAGTAGCTCAAACCAGCAGGCTGCTGCTAACTTGAGAGAGACAACTAGGAAGCTGTTTTTAGCTCTGTTTTAGAATATTTTTTTCTCAGGTTTTAGGTGGAAACTCTTGCCAACACGTTGGGCACCATTAGAGTTTTCCTACCTAGCCCAGAGTCAGGACAAATCTCTCTCACCCGCCAGTCCCATGGTCTCTCAGACCCAGCCAAGTAAGCACAAAGAGACTTATATTACTTATAAACTGTTTGGTCGTGGCAGGCTTTTTGTTATCTACTTATCTTAAATTAACCCATTTCTATTAATCTATACTTTGCCACGTGACTTGTGGCTTACTGGTGTCTTTACATGTTGCTTCTCATGGCAGTGGCTGGCAGTGTCTCCTCCCATCCTTCCTGTTCCCAGCCTTCTCCTCTTCCTTGTCCTGCCTACCCTATCCTTCTTGCCTGGCTACTAGCCAATCAGCACTTTATTTATACAGAGTGATATCCATAGCAATGTGGATCTGAGGGAGAGGAGAGGTGAGGGGAGAGAGTGGGCTTAGGAGAGGGAGGAGAACCCGTGATTGGGTTGTAATATATGGAAGAAGAATAAAAATTTTAAAAAAAAGTGCACAGTCAAAAAGAAAAAAAGAGAGTTCAAGATTCTTTGCTTGGGAATTTATCATCAAGTATCTGCAATAAATGATTCCTGGTCCAAAACAGACACACACATAACAAACAAAACATATCAAAAGATCTTGTACTCTATGAAGTCTCATTTCTCAAGGTGGGATTCCAGGAGACATTAGAAAAAGAATATGAGTGAAAGTCATTTTCTATTACAAAGATCACCTTTTCCCTTTTTAAAAATTAAATTTATTCATTTATTTTACATCCTGACCAAAGATCTCCCTCCTTTCTCCTTTCTCATTTCCTCCTCCCACCTCTCCCCTGCCCCACCACCCACCTCCAATCCACTACCCTCTGTTTCTGTTCAGAAAGGGGCAGGACTCCAACAGGTGTCAATAAAGACTGGCACATTAAGTTGAGGGTAGACTAAATTCTCCCACGTGTATTAAGACTGGACAAAGCAACCCAGTGTGAGGAATAAGTTCCTGGAAGATAGCCAGAGATTTAGGACAGGCACTGCTCACTCCACTAGGAGTCACAGAGTAGATCAAACTATACAACTGTCACACATATGCAGTGTCTAGGCAGGTGTTCTGGGAATGGAATTCATTCTGTTCAGCCAATGGCTTTGAGATAACAAGCCTCAGGGCATGGTCTTGTCTGTGTACATGACCGCTTAAGAATGGAAGGAGAAGGGTCTGCTCTCTCTTAGGTTGTCTAGACCCAGTCAAGTGGAGGAGCAGCTTACAGTTTTTCCAGATCAGCCTTGAGCAGAATGACAGCGGATCAACAGCGCTTCTCCAATGTTTTGTATTAGTCAGTTGTAGTATGAATGTTAAATGTCTTATTAATAAAAACAAACTTGGAGACAGTTATTGGGGTGAACACTGAAAGATCAGAGAAACAGAACAAACCACAACTAACCTCACCTCACCAACTTCTCAGCCGATCCACTCCTCAAACTGGAAGCTCTGAGTCCTCATCCAGAATAGATCTCAGCTGAACTTCTGCTAAAAGCTTATAAGCTTAAATGGACTCTAGTTCCTGGTCCTCACACCTTATATACCTTTCTTCTTCCTGCCATCACTTCCTGGGATTAAAGGCATGTGTTTTTCCTAAGCAAGACTAGAGCTCTCAAGTGCTGGGATTAAAGGTGTGTGCCACCATGCCTGGTTGTTTACAGTGTGGCTTTGAACTCATAGAGATCCAAATGGATCTCTGTCTCCAGAAGGCTAGGATTAAGATGTGTATGACACCATTTTCTGGCTTCTATGTCTATCTAGTGGCTGTTCTGTTCTTTGACCCCAGATAAGTTTATTGAGGTGCATAATATATTGAGGATACAATATCACCACAATGAGTCTGAATTCACCTCCTAATAAATTGAGATATAGACTTTTGTGGGCTCTTGAATCAGGTTGGTCCCATGCTAACTCCCTAGCTGTTGGTCTAGAGTCTGTGAGTTTTTATGAGCCCAGTTTCATTGTCTCTGTGGGCTCTCTTGTGATGAACTTGATGCCCTGTCCCCATTCTTCCTACATTCCTTCCTCCCTCTCTTCAACAGGATTCTCCAAGGTCAGTCCAGTGCTTGGCTGTGGATCTCTGCATCTGTTTCCATCAGTTACTGGATGAAAGCTCTCTGATGACAATTGGGATAGTTACCAATCTAGTCACAGAGGATGGCCATTTAAGGCTATTTATCCACTATTGCTAGTATTTTTAGCTGGGGTCATTCTTGTAGATTCATGGGAGTTTTCCTTGCACCAGGTTTCTACGTGACCCTAAAATTCCTCCCCCATCTCTTTCATTACTCTCCAAGGACTGATCACCAACATATGTAAAGAACTCAAGAAAGTAGAAATCAATCAATCAATAAATAAATAACCCAATTAAAAAATGGGGTACATATCTAAATAGAGAATTTGAAACAAGAATCTCAGATTTCCAATAGACACCTAAAGAATTGTTTAGCATCATTTGCTATCTGGAAATGCAAATCAAAATGACTCTGAGATTCCATCTTAGACCAGTCAGAATGGCTAAAATAAAACACTAATGGCAGCTTATGCTGGAGAGGATGTTAAGTAAGGGGAACATTCTTCCACTACTGGTAGGAGTGCAAACTTGTGCAGTCATGTTGGAAATCAATATGGAGGTTTCTCAGAAAATTGGGAATCATTCTACCATTTTTGGATATAAACCAAAAGAATGCTCAATCATTCTACAACAACACATGCTCAACTATGTTTGTAGAAGTGTTATTTGGAATAGCAAGACCCTGAAACCAACCTAGATGTCCCTCAACCTAATAATGGGTAAAGAAAATGTAGCATATTTACACAATGGAATATTACTCAGCTATTAAAACAATGACATTAGGAATTTTTAATGAAAATGCATAGAACTAAAAAATATATAATCTTGAGTGAGGAAATCCAGACACAGAAAGACAAACATAGTAGATATTCACTCATAAGTGGATACTAGTTGTAAAGTAAAAGATAACCATGCTACAATCCACAGCCACAAAGAAGCTAGGTAACAAGGAGGGCCCAAACAGGGAGTGGGGAAATGGATTTTTCTGAGAAGAGGAAATAGAAGATGCATCCTGGGTAGACTGGGGCCTGGCAAGGATGGAACGTGAGGGATTGGGTTGGGCCGTGTGTAGAAGAAGAGTAGTAAAAAAGATGCACCCTTTCTTTTAGTTCCTACTACATGACTCTAGATTGGACTTGCATGCTAGTGCTGTCTCTTTGTAGTATAAATTAATCTGTCACCACTATCCCTCCAATGCACATGCAGGGACATGTAGGGATAGTCTTGAACCTTCTCTCAAATAGATGTCTTCTGAGTGAAAGCAACTGTGTTTTAGAAACATTAAGAGACTCCTGAATTTTAAGATAACATGATTTTTAGTAACCTATGACCTTTCCAGTGAAAAGCTGAATTTTTGGTAACTTAAATTTGCTTTTCAAAATGAGATAATGTGTATTTGCCAAATCTTAAAAGAATTGATTGAACGTAGCTGCAATTGAAAACAACAGGTAAAAAATGTCCCCCATCACTGTAAGTTTAATTTTTTTGCAGACTACAGACAGAAAATGATTGATTTACATTTTCTAACAGTCTTGATTACAAAGGTTTCTGAAGTAAATTTAAGTGTAAAAATACATTTGACAAAATGAGTAATGTCATTTAGTATGAGAAATAGTATACAGATGTTCACTTGGAAACATAAAATAATCATGATAACTATTTGTTTTTCCCCCTTGAAGTAAGAATTTCCCTGTGTCTTACATTGTGAAATTTCTATCATTCTCTTTATGATTATCTTTAATGTCTTTTGGAGCAACTTCCCTCCATGTTCCTCTTCCGCATCACTGTTGGCTGATGAGCTAAGAATAAGTTATAAAGAGATAGCAGTAATAATTAAAAGAGACATTTTCAGGAAGCAAATTAGCTAAATAAAAGCAAGGAATTTCAACTGAATGGAATTATCCAGTGGAGCTGTGAATGTGAATCACCAGCCACTTTTGCTTTGTACTGCATGCTGTAGAATATTGCATTTAACAAGCCTCAATCCCATAAAAATAATGAAACAACTTGGAATTTTATAACATCATATAATTCTACTTAGTATTTCCACATACATTTTATTAAATATACGAACAGTGTAATTGGGTTATTTATAATAGTCAAAGTTCAATCTGAAATGGAAATAATTTCCCTTGGTAGTCATAACAGTTATAATAATTATTATTATAGTGATAACTGGACTTTATTGAACTCAAATGGATCAGGCATAATTTTAGTCACCATATGCCCCACACTGAATGTTTTAATCCTCAAAATTGTATGAAGTGGGACTGCTCTTTTAATCTTCCCATTGTACTGTACAGATGTGAAAAGTACAGTAGTTATTTACCTAATACCCAAACCTCTAAATAAGAGAAGAACTTTGGATTTCTAAAAGTTTTGGCTATGTGGTCCACTGTGTACCAATAACAATGTTAAAATGAATTCCTAATTTTCAATCAGAGAGAAAATTTTATGTTTTATGCAGATCCAACTTAACTAAAACAATTGTATCTGGAATACTGAGGACTCACTTTTACTCTAATCATTTATAAATGGCTTTACATGGTTCTTTGGTCAAGATAGTCAGTGACAAACTCAAAGTTGTTAATAGTTTGATTACAGAAAATAATTAAAAACTGTATTTTATGTCTATTTGCTTTTGAACCATAAATATTTGTCACACATCTTTTCATTGAGATCTTGAAACATCAGTATGTTCTGTAGTTATTTCCAGGATATACATGGCTAGACAGCTTGTTTATTCCCTGTCTTTGAAAACAAATGTTTTCATGCCTACTCCTTTGATTTGGCTTTTATTTCCCTGGAAGAGATTATATTAACTCAGAGGTTGGTACAAGACTGAGATAGTAATTCAATACATTTTGTTAGTGATTTCAATTAAGATATTAGAGATGCTTACAAATAATTTGAAAACTTATTTTTAAAATATCATTTGAAGCTAACAAGTAATGTGAAATACAAATTATGATTAAATTGATGTATGCAACATTTGCTAAGGACTTTTTGAATACTTTTGATCTGAAGAAACTTAAATTAAATTTGAACCCAAGTTTAATTTAATGAAGATATTTCTAAGTTAGTCATATCTCTATCTGAACTTTTAGAAATGTAATTTTCAGCTCTATTGACATTAAATATTTCTTCTAAAATACTCCAAAAGTATTTCAGTTCTGTTTAAAATCAGAGACTCAAGTATCCACTCTTAATGCAATTCTGTACATAGTGTATGCTAAGTTATCTTTGAAATAGAAAGCATAAGATATTTTACTGCAGAATTCATTTTCAGGAAACTGTACATGCTGACTGAATGGGTCCTAGAAGTATGTGCCTGGCAGGCATTTCTGCTATTTTTCTCGTCCTGGATTATCATGTAGCATAGTAAAGAGATCCCTTCCTAAAAAGTGGGCTAAGTGTAACTTCATCTGATATAATTTATGAAAATACCGAAGAACTGTTTTTGTGTGACATTTTGTTTGTGTTCTGACAAATAAAGCTTGCCTGGAGAACCAGGGGCAGAGCTAGCCACTAGTTCACTATAGAAGCTGGACAGTGGTGGCTCATGCCTTTAATTCCAGGTTGGTGAGGTGGAGACAGGAAGTGATAAAGGAGGAAAGAGACAGGATCTTGGCCCTTTTAGTTAGAGTATCCAGAGAGGTAAGAAGTCACTGGTGGCTGGCTGCTCCTCTGCTTTTTTGACCTTTCAAGTTGTTACTCTAATATCTGATTTCTGTTTTTTATTGATAAAACTAATTAGATTTATGCTTCAACTGGCATATCTCATTTCATGTTCAGCTATGTAGGAACCAAATATTAATATTCTGCAGAATATATACTCAACAGACAGCTTCTATAGCATGCTCAGTTTATACATGTACCTCCAGCTGTCAAGAATCTTTTGTAGATAGCTAATTACACACATTTCAAAGCAATATATATTTTGTTATGAAAATTAAGTGAGGGGTGGGTCGAGGGAAGGCAGTTGGGGAAGTGAAAGGATAGATGAGAGGGGATCTGTGGTTGGTATGTAAAATGAATAAAACATTTAAAAAATTTTGATACTTGATATACAGAGTAAAAATCAAGGCCAAATTTATGCTGTTAAAAAATACTTAACTATGCAGAGTAAAATATTTGAGCATAGCAATTTCTCTTTGTTCCTCTCCTATGTAATTGGCATGCTATAATTATTATGCAAAGTTCTACTCAATGGCATAAAGCATATGTCATCACAGAATTATGCAAAATATGGTTTTCCAAAAGGTGTCAAAAAGAAGATACTATTGTGATTGATATATTTAAAGTTATTAGGAGTTTAAAATTACATCCCACGCATGTACATATTTAATTTAAATTCTTTAATATATCATCCATGTATAATTTGTTATTTTATATATTCTTTACTATATAAATGTATCATCCATTATAAATACATTTTACAGTTATTATTCATGTTAGTATATTTATAATTTTTTACTTACAATATATGTATTTACAAATATTTTTTTCGAGACAGGGTTTCTCTGTGTAGCTTTGTGCCTTTCCTGGAACTTGTTTTGTAGACCAGGCTGGCCTCAAACTCACAGAGATTCGCCTGCCTCTGCCTCCCGAATGCTGGGATTAAAGATGTGTGCCACCAATGCCCAGCAATTTTTTATTTGTACAATCACATATATTATCAATCATATGAATGTTAATGAAAGTGTAAAATAAGCAAAATTGAATAGAAAAAAATTCTACCCTGGCATGGACCATATGATGTCCATTGCTGCTTGACAAAATTCCAGCATTTCAACATTGCACACTACACTTTTCCAGCACCTTTTAACTTTCATTTTTAATTATTCTCACTATTTATGCCTTTCCCTTTGGGAAATTTTGTGCAGGCTTTGGTAAAGGACAAAAATGTGTATAATGGCAGCCTCCTTAAACAAAATAATCCTCTGGAAAAAATCTCCGCCATCTACGAGTGAGGAATCCCATTGTACCCTCCTAATGACACCAAGAAGACAAAAGTTAGAGATTTACTAGAAACACTTGATCCCAAGGATAAAATGCCTACAGTCCAGATCCAGAGTCTGGGGCCATTAAGGGCAAGAGTTCAGTTAATAAATAATGTATGAAAATAGTAAGACATGACGATCTTCCCTTTAGAGAATGTCTGAGGGGAACAGACCCATACAGTAAGACTAAGACATGAAGGGACACAATTAGGGAAAAGCTCAGTGCTTATCCTATTGAGGAAGAGAAATTACTCTTAAATTGCAGTATAATGTCAGATGTTAAAAGAAGTCCTTTTCCCAAAGTCAGGCATCTGGATAAGGGTCTCCATTCAGAGGGAAGTTCCTGCTGTTAGCCAGCATTCTCCTTCTGTTAATACAACTGATGCCTATTGTCAGGGTCAACGCTAGATTCTCCAACCCCTGATCTCAAACCACACCCCAGCTCATAAGCCCCTTTCTCCCTTTGAATCCCATGTGTAGCTTTAGAGTATAAAAGTGTAGTCCTTTTTCAAGAAACACCCTGGCAGCCATCCTGATTCCCCTTGTCATATGTGTGTCCCCTCTCCCAGTCCCATCCATCACATCCCACACTCCCCTCTACTGCCAACTCAACACATGCTCTTTGGGACACAAACACCCACCAAAGCAGTCTCCAGAAATAACCAGCCTTACTTCCTCAATGAAAACTGACTTTTTTCCTCTTTCAGCAGCATTTAATTACAAATAGCTCCCTGGTTAGCAGTATAATTTCAAGCCAACTTCCCTTCCTCTATGCTGGGATTTGGTCTGAATTGAACTTTGTCATATGTGCAACAATGAAATATCAATTTCTATATTTCTAACCAGGTTTGGGACACCTGGGCTCATAAGACTCAGAAGGAATTTTTGAGAGAAACTATAGCCAAAAGTTTCTGTCCCATCAGTTCCATAGCTATTTAGTCCCAAATAAACATACAGAGGCTTATATTAGTTATAAACTATTTGGCTATTGCTCAGGCTTATAACTAACTAGCTCTTACACTTAAATTAACCCATAAATTTTGTCTGTGTTTAGCCACATGACTTGGTACCTTTTCTCAGTCCAACATTTTCATCTCACTTCCTCTGAGTCTGGCTAACAACTGTGTTTCTGCCTTTCTTTTTCCAAACCTTCTCCTAGTCTAGTCACCCTCCCTACATTTCCTGCTTGGATACTGGCCAAGCAGAATTTTATCAATAATAGTGACAAATTTTTAGAGTGTACAAGAGCATTATCTCATAGCAAGACTTTTATCATAATAGTCCATGAACATACAAAGTACAGTTGAATCCATTTCTTTACATTCATGTCAAAGATGTAAGACAATTTTACATATTTATAGGAGATTTCACAGTAGAAACCACCAATGATCTGGAAGATCCTCTTCCTTAGCAGGTTTTTTACTTGTCCAAATAAGTGCTTAATATATTATTGTATGCTTAATATATTATACATACACAAACATATATATAATAGACAGGAGAGGGAAATAATTACACTTTCATAAAGGTCTAAACTACTATCAACTTTATTAACAGACCATCATTCTTTCTGATATTTACTAATGTTCAGAACCAAATTACTGAAAATGATGATATCTGTCATATTGAAACCCATTAGTTGTCACTTCAACAGTACATCATTCACAGTCATATTGTTTATCATTTACAAGTAAAAATACTAAGGTTGGTAAGTTATATTCTTTCAGTATTAGGGGGGGTAAGTTGTCTGAATTGTTAAAAATCTCATATCCCATTGCAGATTTCAGAAGGGCAAAGCCCCATGGTTCATTAAACTATTTAATGTTGAATGTCTGTGTGAGAGCTGGCACCTTAAGTGCTAATATTTTATTTTTATTTATTTTAGCTTTGAGAGACATATATCATACTTAGGAAGATAGAAATAATTGTGTCATCCAACAATGACATCCAGGATATGAAGAAGCAAGTGCTGCAGGTTGCAGATGATATTATACAGGATGAAATTTGGACAAGACTCTGAGCAGGGTGTTCCCTGTTACAAATGTCTTGGGCTCATGGGACTTTTTCTAGAAAACTGGACTGTTTTGATAACCGCATTCCTGTTTTATTCTGCATAGCTGCAAAATCAGAACCAGACAGACTATGTGCCCTGATGTATAGCATGGTCCCCACTGTGGGATGTTCTGTATGTTAAATGTGTTGCTCTGATTACTTAATAAATAAAACACTGATTGGCCAGTAGCCAGGTAGGAAGTATAGGCAGAACAAGGAGAGAAGAGAATTCTGGGAAGTGGAAGGCTGAGGCAGAGAGATGCTGCCAGCTGCAGCCATGACAAGTAACATGTAAAGATACCAGTAAGCCACAAGCCATGTGGCAACTTATAGATTAATAGAAGTGGGTTAACTTAAGATATAAGATCTAGATAGTAAGAAGCCCACCATGGCCATACAGTTTGTAAGCAATACAAGTCTCTGTGTGTTTATTACTCGGTTGGGTCTGAGTGGCTGCAGGACTGGCTGGTGAGAAAGATTTGTCCTGACTATGGGCCAGGCAGGACAAGAAAAACTCTAGCTATAGGCTCCTTTGGACCATGGCTACAATGTTTGCTGAAAAACTTCCTAAGTGAAGTAGGAAAAACATTTTTTTATGGACTACATTTTGGTAAGCTTCATTTTATAAAAGAAAACTCTGGAACCTCTTATCTTTTCAAACACTCTCGAAATAAACTGGAATTTTTATAACATGGAAACTTGAGTACATAAATTCTTACCTTCCAAATCATCTTTACTGTCTCCCAATGCAAAATTTGTTGCTTATCATTTATGTTGCTGATCTCTTTTACAGTTCCAACTGCATTCTCTGCATCTGCTTTGTCTACAACTTTAAATTCGTGCATGGACTGCACCTTGCCACATGGCACATGTTTTGCACCTTACCACACAGCATGTACTCTTTCTACAGATTTCTTTTTAACTTTAAAATGAGTTGGCACTGAACACATCTGGGTCTTGTTTCACAATCTCACCAAAGACCTTAGTCCATTAACTTTGAATTCAGATTATTCAAAGTTTCTGGAAATGGGAAAAACAGTAGATCTTTCTGAGAATGCTAACTATAGTGGTCTCTTATGCAAACATCTGATAGAATTCATATTTTCTCTGAAGCTTATTGCTGTGGAATAATGCTTTTGTATAATTGTTTAATAAAATGCTGCTGATTGGTCAGTAGCCAAGCAAGAAGTATAGGTGGGATAAGCAGACAAAGAGAAAGTTGGTAAGAGGAAGAGCAGAGTGAGGAAAAGCCAGCTGCTGCCCAGGGAGCAACATATAATGGCACACAGGTAAAGCCACAGAACAGGTTGCAACATATAGATTAACAGCAATGGGCTGAGTTTAAGTGTAAGAGCTAGTCAGTGGTAGGCCTGAGCTAATAGCTGAGCAATTTTAATTAATATAAGCCTCTGTGTGTTTACTTGGTTCTAAGCAACTGTGGACCAGGTGGGACATAGGAAAACTTGAGCTACAGCTTATATATATATATATATATATATATATATATATATATATATATATATATATATATATATATATATTACATGTAAAATACTGTCTGTAACTCTAATGATACTCTGCTTTCAAAACTTTTAACATAATGGCCTACTAAACTCTCAAAGTGTTCTAGGATCCCTTAACACAAAGCTCTAGACTCTTCAGCTTTCTTTCACAGGGCACATGTAAAGAGCTATGACCACATGATCAGACTTACAACAGAATTGACCTCAATTCTCAGTGCCAATTTTTCTGTATGTGTTCCTTTTCACATTGCAGTAACCAAATATCTGGCAGAAACAGGTTAAGAAGGAAAGATTTATAGTGATGGCAGCATAGATGTGACATTTCTATTGATGAGTCAAAAAGCAGAGAACTTAGGCTGAAGGAAAATCACACAGTAACTTTTAATTGCTACCTTTATGCACTTATGTCTGTCACTAAGCTCCATTTCAAAAATATTCCAAAACTTCCTTAAACAGTTAGCTAAAGAACAAGTGTTTTTGCAACTATGCCTACAGATGACATTTCACATTCAAATCATAATATCTATCCCAATTATAATTAATGTGGGAGGGACATAGTGGGATTGGTGGGAAGAGGGATAGAGGGAAATAATATAAACATAAGACTCATACATAAAATACTCAAAAACTAAATTTAGATAAATTCCATCTCTTTTTTTCCAATTAATCTCCAGGGTGTATCCAACTCTTGCTTATTATTTTTGGATATTTAAATGGAACATTTACCTGATAAATTGAAAATGGCAATTACTCATAAAATGTATTCTATTAATTATTGCAAATTTACTCAAAACCTCCCTGTTCACACAAATAAAAGACATGCCCACCTACATACACTCTCAAAGATTCCTATAAGTAATGATTCAATGCAATGTAGGGAATATTTAAGTTTCTCCATTCTCTTCTCCTCTCAACTCTTCATTCCAAGAAAAAGAAAATAAAGGATGAAGGGAGGAACAAATAATGAAAAAAAAAAAAAGAACTGCAAAACATCTGCTGTAAGAAAAACATAAAATAGGTTTAAAATGTATGTCTCTTTGGAAGCTTAATTATTTTACATGCTTCAACTTCTCTTTTTTTGTTTATTTACTTACTTATTTAAGACTGTCTCATGTAGGCTTGCCTCGAATTTTCTATGAAGCTGATAATGAACTTGAATTTCAAATCTTTCTGCTTCTATCTCCTGAGAAGTGAGACCATTTGCTTGTGACATCACGCTGGATTTTAAGTAGTGCTGTGTGGTGTGTATATCAACCAAGTGGTAGGCAAGCACTCTGCCGACCAAGCTAATACCCAAGCCCAGCGTTTCACAATGCCTGTTTATAATAATACACAAACCTATAAATCTCTTCAGTTAATCAGCACTGAAAAATAAGATGGGCAAGCATTTGGTCTCAGCTAGAAGCCGTGTTTTCTAAAACACTGTGGTAAAATAATCAGTTACAAGAAGACAAATGCCTAATGCTCTCACATGTGGAAGCTAACAAAAGAGATTTCATAGCAAAGGAGAGCACAGAACACATTATGTGAGTTTGGGAAGGATGAGAGGAAGTAGGAGCTTCGTTAATTAATGTGTTCAGGTGCAGTAAGGAGAAAGTATGATATTTAACGTTCTATAGTTTTAACATGGTAAAGTAACTTGTTGGTTATTATAAATTTTAAAATATCAAATAGAAGGAATTGTGAGGGCTCTCAAAGCAGAGGAACTGATAATATTGGGGGTTATAGACTTGTTTCGTATCTTGACCTTATGATTGTAATAAAAATATACATGCTTTGAAAGACTACAGTGTACTCATGAACTTGTATAACTAGTACACAACAATTAAAATAAGAAGCATATACTTGAAAATCCTTATGGTTACACAACAAAATCTTATAGTCAACTGTGCTGTATCCTGTGGAATCTCCTGCTGTAGTTACTGGAATAACTAGATAGAGTCTTAGCAGATCAGTGAAGCTGACACTGCCTCTTCAACACTCCCTTTCTATTCATGCATGTTAGATCTCCCTATTAAACTTCCTGAAGCTGATGGGCAGGCTCAGGGAGCTGCGTTAGACCATACCATCATCAAGTCTTTTTTATACATGCCTTTGACTTTAGTATTCTATTGACAAAACAGGTATCTTCAATTAAATTAATTAGTGAACCTACTATCTATATATAATTGGTATAGCTTATCAAGTTTAGAATTTGAGTCTAAACATTGAAATTGTGGTATCCCTTTTCCAAGGTGGACCCCATATTCCTACTGTGGGGTATATGACTGTGACTGTGGGTTAAAATTATTTTACCTCCAGAACATTAGATGTGGTAAAATCTGTGGATTGAAAGACTGATTCAGAATTGTCTAGCTTCACTTAATTGTGCCACTATAATTTTTCTGACTCTCTCAGTCCCAAAATTTATGTGGGATATGTTTTTTATTTGAAGTGTTAGCTATGGGTCAACTAATCAGCAATTGGTAACTGATTAAATTCATTAATCAAAAGCATAAAAGTTAAATTGTTTGGTATATGAAGAGAGGATATCTATATTTAAATATGTGAGATATATTTCTAGATACATATGTATTTCAAAGGAAAGAAAAACATACACTATGCTGTTGATATCTCATTTTGCCCATTATTTTGCTGTGTCTTGCATCTAAGATTATCTGGATATGGCATTATCATAATGGTGTCTAACAAAAATCAAGAGTTGGATCTTTCTATGTGCATATTCAGGGATCAGAATGTGACCAGAAATAAGATTTCATTTTTTGTGTTCTTGAACAATAGATTCCAGCCACCTCTTTGAAGACATGTCTGGAATACCTTGATTAAAACAGCAGGGAAAACATTTGTAGCATAGCTGGCTGTCTTAGCATTGGTATTTATTGCTATGAAGAGATACCATGACCTCAGCAACTCTGATAAATAAAACGTTTATTTGAGGTGCCTTGTTTACAGTTTGGAGGTTCAGTCCATTTTCATCATGATGAGAAGCATGGCAGTGTGTAGGCAGATGTGGTGCTGGAGCTGGGAGTCTTACGTCTTTCAGGCAATGGAACTTGACTGACAGTCACACTGATGGATGCTGGAGCAAAACAGACCCCAAAGCCTGGCCCCACCATGACACACTTTCTCCAACTAGGCCACACCCACTCCAACAAAGCCACACCTCCTAATAGTGCCACTCCCTGTGAGAGTATGGAACCCAATTACATTCAGACTGTCACACTGGCATTGAATTTAAGCTGTCTCACCAGCAGTTATTTATATGTCCCAAAGCAAACTGTGATCTGTCAGTTTTGAACACCAAAAATAGGATTTCAGCCAGGAGCTGGTGGAGCATGGTGGTACTTGGGAGGCAGAGGCAACTGGATCTCTGAGAGTTTGATGCCAGCCTGGTCTACAGAGTGAATTCCAGGACAGCCAGGGCTGTTACTCAGAGAAACCATGTCTTAAAAAACAAAACTAAACTAAACTAAACTAAACTAAAAGGCAGGGGGGGGGGACACTTCAATTAAAATATTTTAATTTGGTTGATGATTAGAAAAATAATTTTGAATGATATTTTTCCTTTTGAATATGACACATATTCAAACAAAAATTTACTTAAATTTTAAAACTTTTTTTAAATCATAATATAATTACATTTCTCCTTTCCTTTTCTCACAGCGCAGGCTGGCTAAAAGCATCCACAGGCCTACCTGGTGCCACTTGGTCCAGGTAGATGAAGGACACCTATAGGCCAGCCTGGGTCCTCACAGTCCAGGATAATTTGAGGTGCACACAGGCCTGCCCAGTGTCTTGTGGCAGCAGGCAGGTAGGTGCCATTAGATGGGAGAGAAATGGGAGAGAAAGAGAAGCAGTGTGGCTCATATGCCATGAAAAAAGTCAGAACTGAATAATTGAAGATGGTGAGGAAAAGGCTAGCCCGCTTGCCACCCAGGGCTGAGGTGATGTCTGGGCCCAAGCTGCTGCTTAGAACCATTTTGATGTCTGTGGTGCTACCATAGATAGGTTCTGTGTTGACACCCATGACCAATGTTGTCACCAAAGTTGGAAAACATGCCTGGGTTATGTTGATATCCAAGTGCCATGTTGCTTCTGGGGCCATGCTGATGTGAATGTGGTTCTGCCACACCTGGGCCATGACATCAAGGCCTGAGCTGCTGCCAAGGTCCATGTCTGGGTCTGTGACTCTACATCAGCCAGGGTCTATGCTGATGTCCACAGCTTTAGAAGTGATTGAAGGTTGTGCAGTTGCTCAGTGTTTGGTCAGCCACCTAAGTTCATGTTGATGTCCAAGAGCCATGCTGCTGTCAGGCCATTCAATCTGAGTTGCCTGTGTTGCCACCTGGGGCAATGGTGACATCCAGACCTGAGCTGTTGCAAAAAGCCATGTCTGGATCTACAGCCCTACTGAAGCCCGGGTCAGTGTTGATGTTCATGGCCTCTGTTAACACCAAAGGCTGTGCAAATACCCTGGGGATGGGTCTTCACCTGAGGCCAGATGGGTGTCTTAGGGTCATGCTGCAGCCAGGGCTGTACTGATCTTGGTGACCTGCACTGCCACTGGGACCATGGTTAAGTCTAGGTCTAATCTGATGCCAAGGGCCATGTCTGAGTCCATGGTCCCACTGCAGACGGGGTCTGTGTTGATGTCCATGGCCTGTGTTACCACAGGGTCCATAGGTCCAGCCCCTCTTGGGAGAGCTAGCCCTTGCACTCTGGAAAAATGACCCAACTCCCCACCACTGGTATGAAAAAGTTGGACCTGATGTCATGGACATAGAAGAGCTGGCTCTGCCCCTCACCTGAGAGAAATGGTCACAGTGGCCCAGACTGACCAGCTCAGCTACTATCCAGGCCCATATCCTGGGTCTTGGGTTGGCCCTCCCTAACATCTACCCCATCTATATCCTGCTGAAGTGTATGAAGGGACTGGCCCTGGAGAAAAATAGTCTCAGGAATTCCTTGACTCAGGGAAACAGCAGGATATTCAAGAGGAGTTTTGGTGAGGGTCCAGTGATGATGGTGTGGGAGAGGCCAGAGGCCTTGAGCCAGACCAATGAATGACTCTTTGCAATGAACATTTGTGGGTGGCATTGATTAGAAAAAGTGTATATTGTGTGATACACCACAGCTCCCAATGCCTCTAGGATAAATAAAGTGTTGGAGAGATAGCAAAGGCTGAAGAGTGAGCTTTGTTTTGTTTTTCTTTTTGTTGTTATTTCTTTGTACTTATTTTTGGGGGAGGTTTTCTTTTGAGGTGGAGGCTACAGGGGTGAGGGGAAAATATTGAGGGATGGGGAGGTAAGCAAGTTTGGGGTACATGATGTGAAATTCCCAAAGAATCAATAAATAATTATGTTTTATATGATATGTATTACATTTATACTATATATTTTCATACATATATATGAAAAATAACATAATTTTAAGATTTCTTATTTTTTGAGCTGAGGATCGTACCCAGGGCCTTGCGCTTGCTAGGGAAGCACTCTACCACTGAACTAAATTCACAACCCTTATTTTTACATTTGAATATGATATAATCAAACACGAATTTACTTTTTAAACTTTTCAGAAAAATTTGAGATCATAATGTAACTATATTTCTCCCTTCCCTTTTCTTCCTCCAAACCCTGTTCTCTTTCATGTTCTTGGCTTCCTTTTTTATTGTTATTGCACATATATAAGTATATGTTTATATATATATATATATATATATATATATATATATATATATATATTCCTAAATATAACTTGATCAGTCTATATAATGTTATTTATATGTACATTTTCAAGCTGACCATATCATTTTTTGAGTGTGTGTGCATCAAAGTTTATGTATGTTTATGTGGGTAGGGAATTATATATGTTAACCTTGGGGTTTGTTCTCAGATAAAATTTCTCTTGTTTTTATGAAATATTGTCTCACCAGCCTGGAGCTTAATAATTAGGCTTGACTTTCTGGCCAGTGAGCCCTGGGATCCTCATTTAATCTCCCAATTACTACACTGGTATTAGAAACTCAAGGCAGATTTTCTTTCTTTATTTCCTTTCTTGCTCCTTCTCTCTTCTCTCTTCTCTTCTCTTCTCTTCTCTTCTCTTCTCTTCTCTTCTCTTCTCTTCTCTTCTCTTCTCTTCTCTCTCTCTCTCTCTCTCTCTCTCTCTCTCTCTCTCTCTCTCTCTCTCTCTCTCTCTCTTTCCTTCTGTGAGTTCTAGGACTGATCTGAAGTCTTTCATACATATCATTTTACCTACTGAGTCCAGCAATTATTATAAAAAGGCTCCAGACATGATGTAAAATTTGGAACTTCCTTTTCTTAACCTTTGAGCAGAAAGTGCTCTGGCATCTAAAACTTATGTTCTTTACTTCAGGAGAGTTAGCTGTCCAAAGGTCACATTTAGAAGCCAAAGCTTCCTAGAGTTTTGCTTTGTGTGCTTGCCTTGCAGTTTCCCATGACAAAGAAGATTCCTTCACACAGGAAATTGGACAGTCTCCTGGGAGTCTTCCCTTTCCTCTTCAGCACAGACATGTCCCTGTCTTCTGACAAACACTCAAAGTGAAGAAATTACCCAAAATCAGAGAAAAGAAATTGTAACAGATCTTTCAATGTAAAATTCCAAGTATTTGTCCCATGTGTAAGTTCTTGGTTTTTTTTTTAATTTTTTTTTTTTTGTGTGTGTGTGTTTAATTGTTGTTGCTAAATGAGTATCCTCAGAATAACTATGAAGTGATTTGAGACAGGATAGTAATTACAAACCTTAGACCTCAAAGCAAAATCTACAACATTATTATAGAGGAAAATATGCAAAACAAAGTTAAAATAGATACATATTGTAGAATAATCTTTTCACCTTCAAATTTACCAGCTGCTGTCTAACAGGTAAAAAGATTCCAAATTAAAATAACTCAATTCGAGTCTTGTTAGAGTATGTAAAATCAAATACTGAAGTGCTTGAAATGTTTCTGTTTATATGCTCCTAAAATTAAACAGAAAAGATTCAATATAAGTCACTAATAATTAAGTTGGGTAGAGGATGGAATATAAAAAAATAATAAATGATGACTAATGCTGAGTTTACCTATAAAATTTGATAAAGTATCTTGTCATCTTTGGATTCAGGGAAACTGCAGAAGTTTGTAGCGAACAAATTAATTGTGGAGTTAACACTTTATTCTGTATATGTGTTAATTTGAGGTTTCTATTATATCTATAAATGATGACCTTTTGATATATAATGAAGAATGTGGACAAGCGTATCCATATGTATGTTTACTATCCACATATGTATATGTGATAGTAAACTCACTATATATTAAATTTACACTAAAATTATTTTTACAGATGATAATATTTATTCATTTATCTATGATGTCTTCCAAAAATAGAAAACTAGGTAAGTTTCAAGTTTTTAAATTAATGTTTAAGTTAGCACAATACCTAATTTTTAATTATTTCATGATTTTGTTTAATAAATATGGAAACTTATAGTAACTTAAAATGTTTTCTTTTTCATGAGATTATAAAATAGTCTCACTTAATTTTGATGTTTATAATATTAAAAAATCCCAGCATAAACTATCTACAAAAAAAGTGAAAATAAATGAATCATATTATAACTTATGGAATATAACTAATACTTTATCAATGGAAGATATAGCTCCACTTGATGGTTAGAAATGAAATAACATAAAGTATTATGTATATGCTTGACAAAAGAACACAATCCTACAGAAAATATGAAACTAATTCATACTAAACATTAATGAATTAAAAATAAATGTCTGGATAAATATTCAAGTTAATTTCTTTTTAATAGTGTTTACAACAATGTAGCCAAAATGTCAACATTTTTTGAAGATTTTTTTTTTTGTATGTGCCTGTACATGAATACAAACCTGTGCATATGTGCAGATAGAGGCTAGAGATTGATGGCAGGTGTCTGCCACTATCACAGAATCTTTCACTGAATCCAGACCTCACTGATTGTCTGAGCTCTAAAGATCCACCTCCTCACACACACATGAACACATAGCTCTGTTTTGAGCTATGGTTACAGACAGAAATGTATGACCACACTTGATTTCTATGTTGATGATGAGATTTTAATTTAGGTTCTCAAATTTTCAAAGTAAGCACTTTACTTACTGAATCATCCTCCCAGACCTAGCGAAGACCATTAGGCAATACTTATGAAAATATATGCATATTTCAGTAATGTGTACTTTAACTATGTATGTGCATAACACAATTGCATATATACATATTCATTATATTAACGCTATAGAACATAGAGTAAGAATAACAAGACAAAGTATGTTTAGTAGCAATAATTTGCTGTGAGAATGGGCAAAGAGCACATTATAAACAATCTTAAACTTCTCACCCCATTTTAAAGAGAGCCAGAGAAGGTAACTTTAAAATTAAAAATTCCCATGTAGTATTATATATGATTTTCCACTTCTAGTCTCATGTGCAGAATTAAAGATGAGTTTTAATGAAGGGAAAATGGCAAAATCCTGATTTCACAAAAATGAGATGGTGTGGATAAAGACAACATCCTTAACATTAAAAATAATAATTTTTGAAAGGAATGCAAATTTGAAAAGAAAACAAAGATCTCACAGAAATCAGAGGATTTGGATGGAAGATATGTTCTCATGCACATGATATGTTCAAAGAGAAAGGGAAGGTTTAGAAAAGAAAGATGTAAAAGAGCATAATTTCCCAGAGATAACCATATCCTAAACTCAGGCAGCTATGGACATGTTCCTTCACATAGATCAAAAGGACTTTGAAGATATTGAAATGAGGATGTTGAATGAGGAGAATTTTCAGGTTTATCTGGGTGGGTCTTGTAGATCACTAGAGTCCTTATAATTCAAAGCTGGAGACAGGCACAACAGAGTCAGAGAGACAGTTGCAGATATCACCTTGCTGGCTTTGAAGATGGTAGAAAAGCCCACCAGCCAAGAAACGAAGGTGGTCTCAACAAGCAGGAAGGGCTAGGGGACACTTTGCCATGAAAGCTGCAGCAGAGGCTCATCTCTTCTAACAGTGTCTTTTCAGGACAATAAGACTCATTTCTGGTACTGTGTTCAGTGTTCAGGCTTTCTGACTGATTTTTTTTTTTAAAAGAACTGTTCCATGATCTTGAAAACAAGACAAACACAAAAATTATGAAAATTATTTATTATAAAGACATTAATAAATTGAAAATGGGCTTCATAATATACATATGTATGTGGATAGAAAGTCAGAGACAGAAAGGCAGAAAAGAAAATTTTAATTTATAGAAAATTCTGCTTTTTGAGGCCTAATTCAGAATCATCTTGACCTAGCAAAGGAACAAATCTAAATTAATGAGACCGTATGTCATATGCCAGATATAGATACTCTGTTACTTAAAATTAATTTAGCTGAATGTCTAAGGTAATCTAGACAAGTAGATGCCATGTTATTTTTGAATTTACATGATTGGATAAAATATTTTATTATGAAATATTTGCTGTTAATGCATCCATTCAAGTAATTATAAAGAAAATAGAATTCTAAAAACAATCCTTTTCTTGTCTACAGTGCACATGAATAAGTCTAGTTTTATTGACAGACTGAAAATAGTAAGAAATCACTACATAGTTCCCCCCAAATGTGAGCAATGTAGCCTTTATCAGAGTGACTTAGTTGCATATAAACTGTTTCACAAGTGCCAGTTGTAAGAAAGAGAGCATAGGTGTCATAATGATGGTTTTTCAGATTCACCTTTTAATGGTTGTAATAGTTCAACATTCTCATTAAGATTCATTAACATTGTTGACTTAGATTATTAGAAATTCCAGGCTGCCTAATCAGTGGTCTCCATTTTATTGTCTCTGTATTGAAATACTGCATCAGTGGCACTAAAGACTTTAAAGTTTCAGATCTCTCTTCTCACATAGCAGAGGGTAAACATCGCTATATATGTTAGTTACTTTTCTCTTCTGCAATAAAACACCATGACCAAGGCAACTTGTAAAAGGCAGTGTTTAATTAGGCATGTGCTTCCAGAAGAGTGAAGGAATGATAGGTGGAATAGCTGAGCTCACATCTGTAACCACAAGTGGAAGGCTGGGAGCACACTGGGAATAGCAGGAGTGTTTGAAAACACACCCTTTGGTGACATACCTCGGTAGTGGATAGCCATCCCAGCATTGGCCGTGAAGTTCCAACCCCCATTGAGGCTTCAGTAATGGTCGCGCCCACAGGCAGGGCGGAGAAGGAAATGGAAGACAGAGCAGGGTTCTCCAGAGAACACCGCCGGACTGCACTATACCTTTGCCAGACACTGCAACTTACCCCTTCATTGTAAGTTACCCCACAAAATAAACCTCCCTTTTAACTACATGGAGTGGCCTAAGTAATTTCACCATTATCTGGCGCCCAACGTGGGGCACGAACCCACGACCCTGAGATTAAGAGTCTCATGCTCTACTGACTGAGCTAGCCGGGGATAATGGTGAAATTATTTAGGCCACTCCACATAGTTAAAAGGGAGGTTTATTTTGTGGGGTAACTTACAATGAAGGGGTAAGTTGCAGGGTCTAGCAAAGGTATAGTGCAGTCCGGCGGTGTTCTCTGGAGAACCCTGCTCCGTCTCCCTCCAGCGTCCAGGGTCCCAGAACCAACACACGCCTCCCCTTCCAATCCTCCGTCTTCCCTTTCCTTCTCCGCCCTGCCTTGTGGGCACGACCATTACTGAAGCCTCAATGGGGGTTGGAACTTCCCGGCCAATGCTGGGATGGCTATCCACTACATACCTCCTCCAGTAATTCCACACCTCCTAATCCTCCCTAACAGTCCCACCAACTGAGGGCCAATACCAAACATATATGAATATCATTCTCATTCAATCCTCCACAGTATTTGTTTCAGCATCCATCAAGATACTCCTTATGTCATGCTCTACTAGAGGACATTGGCCTAGACATATCATTTCCACATGCTTGTGACTGCAACTTTTGCAAAATTTTTTTTTTCTGAATATCAAAGGTTGATTGATTTATGTAGCATGAGAGGTTTAGAACTGGTAATTTAACAGGGAAAATAAGATTCCTCAAAAGAGTAAGATCTTAGAATTCAAAGGAGTGACAGAGTTCAAAAAGCCAAATGAAGAAAATAGAACTAACAAAGTAATAATTTTTTAATTGAGAAGTTGTGGGTGTAGGTATATATATAATTTTATAATTAACTTGATTTCACTTATCAGCCATGGATTTCCCTGTCCTCCCTCCTCCCCCCCCCGCTCTGGCCTTCTTCCCCAATCCACCCCCCCATTCCCACCTCCTCCAAGGCAAAGTATCCCCTGAGGAGTCAGCCCAGCCTGGTAGACTCAGCCCAGGCAGGTCCAGTCCCCTCCTCTCTACACCAAGGCTGAGCAAATTGTCCCAACATAGGCCCCAGGCTCCAAAAAGCCAGCCCATGCAACAAGGACAGGTCCTGGCTCCATTGCCTAGGGGCCTCCCAAACAGTTCAAGCTAATCAACTGTCCCATTATCCAGAGGGCCTGGTCCAGTTCCATGAGGGCTCCTCAGCCATTGGTTCACAGTTCATGTGTTTCCACTAGTTTGTCTATTTGTCCCTGTGTTTTTTCCAATCATGGTCTCAACATCTCTTGCTCATACATTCCCTCCTCTCTCTTGCAGATTGGGCTCCTGGAGCTCCACCTGGGGCCATGGATCTCTGCATCTGCTTCCATCAGACACTGGATGAGAGTTCTATCATGACAGAGCAGGTCAGCTTCGGCACTCTCTGGACCATTGCCAGTAGTCTATAGTGGAGGTATCTTTGTGGATTTCTGGGGACCTCTCCAGCACTCTGCTTCTTCCTGTTTCCCTGGGGTCTTCATTCATCATGGTATCTCCCTCCTCGTTCTCCTTGGGGGATTTGTCTATATATGTAAGAGGAAATTGTAGCTGATTATTAAGAGTGAACTAAGGAATTTTGAGTCATCACAGAAGGAACCAAGGATTTGGTGAGGGGAGGCAAACACAAGGAAGTTCTAGTGGGGCATAGTACATACACAAAGAAGAGTTCAGAAAAAAATATTCTAGACACTGTATTCCTGGGTACCCTAGGGTCTGTTATGTTTATCAAGACAAGCTTCTTTCTTTCTAAACCTACAGCTATTACATAGATTCTTATTCAATCTATTTGATAAGAACAGGGGACAGAAATTGGCTGAGAAATTTAGAGTCAAAAGACCCCAAAGAAAACTGAGCAATTTTGTTCTTTGTCAAAAGCAAAAATGTACTTACATGCTGGCAGCCCAGTCTGTATAGGAGGTCAGATACCAGAGTGTTTAATTTGAATTTATGTGTTTCTACCTTGGCAAGAGGCTGGGTATACCAGAGATGGTGTCTGATTTTGATCACTGATGTTGTTTTGATCACATTGTTCTCCACTTAACGATCTATTCCTTTCCCAGAAAGTAACTGAAACTTCACGGCTCCCAACACCAGCAATGGGAACTAAACTAAACCAGTGCATCCCTCCTTCCTTTTTCCATCTATTAGTCTTATTAAGTCTGGGGCATCAAGGTTCAGAGGTACCCTGTTTTCTGATACAAACCGTGTTGTATATAATAGGCCTCCGTCTTCTCCCCTCCTCTTCTCTCACTCTTTCTCTCACTCTCTCTCTTTCTTGAGCTCCTAGTACCCAACTACTGATTTATAATAAACTGCTCTCTAATACTCTCATACTGTGAAGTGCCTCTATACCTGGAATGGGAACTGGCTGGCCACACAATCCTTCTTTACTCCCCCCATCCTCCAAAGCCTTTCTAAGTGGTCCTTTGTGGTCCGTGGATTTCATTCTTCAAATTTGTGAAATGATAACCAGAAAGGAATTGGTTTGGGTTTGGCTTTGGTGGCTCTGGATTTGGGAGATGCTATTTCTTCAAAAAGTTCTCATCATTCTCAAAGACACCTCAGTATTCCCATATTATTTCTGTCTTCACGTAAACCTATGAAGTTTGGGGAAAATGCTGACCTTTTCCCTATTGTAATTATAAATAAAAACTGCCCATCACTTTTAACAGCTGGAGGGAAGATATTCTGCAAATTAGAGTAAACTAAAAATCCTAAGGCTTCCTTATATTTTTTTCTTATTACTAGGTTCTAGTTTCATGATTAGTAAAGCCCAGAGCAGCATCACCTAAGAAAACATTTTATAGTATTCTTCCTTGTAACTGCAGTTGAAGAAACAGCTCAGTTTTAGATTGACAATATATTAAAGGGGAGAAATGTGTTTTCATTTAACCATGAACAATTACCAACTGTTTCACTGCTTTGGAAACTTCTATCATCTCCTCCTTTAAGTTTGTAAAGAGGTGTGTGCATAATTGTCTAGTCAGTCTTTTTAATCTTAACTCTGGATTCATCTTAGAACTTCCCTTTGTCTTTTTTGTTATATTTATGAACATTTAAAACTAAAAGCTTTCTACAATGTTTTCCTAATGCACACATTTGTGGATTATACTGAAGATACATATGGAGCAGTTTCATAAACTGTCAAATTCTCCATGCCCTTTTAGTATTTATTCATCTCTCACCCAATTCACAGCAATCTCAGACCATTGCAATTTAACTTATTGAATCTGACTCTTCTAAGTACAATGCATCTCATGGTCAATCTTGTTTTTTATTTGTCTAAAGTTGTTTCCTTCTTACTGTGAAATAGTACTTTATTATGAAAGAAAAAAAGTCCCCAGATATTTTCACTCCCAATCATTGGAATTGTGGAATAGATTTTGGCACCCATGAATAATGACAATATATGCATCTTCAAGCAAATTTCCATGAGTAAAAACACTGGTATTTACAAAATGGTTATCTAGGAGTAAGATTTATGGGCATTTGGTATAAGCATTGTAAAGTCTAAGAAGCTGTTAAATCATCTGGATTTCACCTGTTTGCTTTCCCTGTCTGTGTCCTAACTTGCACTCTGGCAAACACCAAGAATTGACACATTGTGTTTTGCATCGAATAGTGGTATCCTATTTTGGTTTTATTTTATGCTGATGATTAATAACTTTAAGCTAATTTTTCACTCCAAGGTGTTTTATGTTATTGTGTTATGTTGCCACTGGTGGGAATATCCAAGAACTGCTTCAAGCAATTTCCAAGTACAGAATACTTCATCATGATGTTCTAAATAGGTCTCCAGAATCTATTCATCTTGTGTAGCTGTAACTTAGTGCCTTTAACCAAAGAATGTTGTATTCATCATTATAACACTTTTGGTGATCTTTTCTACTATCTGTAAAACCAACTATCTCCATAATGTATTACTGTCTGCTTGCAGATTTTTTTTGCAAAAAGTCATTAAATTTTAGTTGTTTATTTGTATTTTCAAGTGTCATGGCATATATCTGGTGGTCATAGGACACCTTGCAGGGCCTACTTCTCTTCTTCTACCATGTGGAACCTGAGGATGCTAGTAGCCAGGTAATCAGTTTGGATGACAAATGCCTCTAATCACTAAACTATCTTATTGGTCTCTGCTTACTATTTTGAACATGATTAATAGAGTGAGTTTGATAACAATTAAATCTGTGAAATTTATGTTTATTTTCTAATAGGAGTGATTTTTTTAAAAAAAATTCAGCAGCATATGGCTTCTGGAAGAAACATCATACCCTGTGTATGCAAACTCTAAATTTCATATGAATACTACAAAAATATGAAGCTGATTAAATGGAGTCTATATGGCTCTTTTCAAACATAGTTAGATGTAGCAGGTCTTTCTTGTTGAACTTTCTTTGGGCTGCCACTCCCCAAATAATGACACCGAGATTTATTATTAATTGTGAAAGCTTGGCCTTAGCTTAGGCTTGTTTCCAACTAGCTCTTATAATTTAACCATTTCTGTTAATCTATGTTCTGCCATGAGCCTCTTTATCTGTCCTCCATTTTTTATGTCCCACTTCCTCCATGTCTGGCTGGTGAAACCCTGTGCCTCGGATTATTCCCAAGTTCCTATCTCTGCCCAGAAGCTCTACCCTTAAGCTCTGTATTAAACCATTCAGACAGAGACATATCTTCGTGTACAAAAAAACTCTCCCACAACACTTAGATCTCCTTTTCTCTCCGCCACTCTCTCTTCCTCCCTACTCTCCCATCCTCTTTCCATTTAAACCTTCACACCTCCTCCCCAACAACATAGAATATTTCCATTTCTCGGGGTTGCCCGTCAGAACTTGGTAAAAACGTTACAACTGAAGATAGCATACAGTTTGGTCCAAAACATGTAGAATTCAAGTTGATACAATTGAAGATACCACACATTTTCATTCAGGACATGCAGAAATCAAATTGGTACTTTGTACAAACCTTCCTTCCTGCTGGTGAGCTTTTACAGTACCTGAAGGTGCTATGTAGCCTGTCGGGAGAAAGTCATCAATAGTCTCACCCAGTGAAGAATACATGGAGTATAATGATGACTTGGGTGGCCCACAGATGCATGAGTGTCACACACGATTATTCTATTGGATGTCCTAGCTAGTTTTATGTTAACTTGACATAAGCTAGAGTTATCTGAGAGGAAGGAACCCCATTTGAGAAAATGCCTCCATAAGATCTGGCTGTAGACAACACTGTAGGTCATTTTTTAAATCAGTGATTGATGTGGGAGGGCCCAGGCCATTATGTGTGGTGCAACCTCTGTGCTGGTTGTCTTGGGTTCTATAAGACAGCAAGGCGAGCAAGGCATGAGGTGGCAGGAAGTCAGTAAGCAGCACCTCTCCATGGCATCAATAGCACCTCCTACCTCCTGCCTCCAGGTTCATGCCCTTTTTGAGTTACTGCTCTGGTTTTCTTCAGTAATGGACAATGATGTGGAAGTGTGAGCCAGATAAACCCTTTTCTCCTCACATTGTTTTTTTTTTTTTTTAATAGTGTTTATTACAGCAAGTGTAACCCTAACTAAAACACAAACATAAAAAATTGGGTTTCTGACTGTATTTAAATTCTGTTCCAAAGGAGGAAGCATATGTCTGGTACTATAGGGCTTGGCAAAAGCAAATGGGTGGAGTGTTCATAGGTGCCAGGTGTGACCATACCCCTATTAATCTATTCAATAGTCATAGTATAAAACTGCCTTCTGAATTCTGATCACTTACCCATAGATTAGTAAGTCTCTCAGATCTTACTAGAGACGTTTCTTTGTACAGCAGATGAAGATTAATACAGACACTCACAACTGGTCAATTTTCAGAGAACAGGGCTGGAGAGAAGGTTCAGCAGCTAACAGCTCATACATAATGTTCCTGTGCAGCCTTACCAGGCAGCCCATATCTACTTGTAGCTCCAGCTCCAAGGGTACATTGACTCTTCTGTCTGTGGAAGCCTGCACACACACACATGCACATACTCACCTCAGAGTCATACACTCACAAACACAGTACCCACATGGTGGCTCATAGTTGTTTGTAACTCCTGTACCAGTGGATCTGATGCCCTTCTCTTGCTTTATTGGACATAATATGTACCTGTCATGCAGACATCCATGCAGGCAAAGCATCCATACACATGAAAATACAAATGAAAACTAACTAAAATGAACTGAGGATATTTCTACATGGCAGCAACAGCCAGTAGACATGCTTCAGTGAACTGGCCTAGAGTCAGGAAATAAAAAGGATGGAGATAATTAGGAATCTATTTATAGTCTCTGATTCAAAGCCTTAGATGTTAATACCATGACCCAGCAGAGGTGACTGAAATTATTCTTTCATCTTGATCTGAGTTTATGAGTTATTATTTAAAAAAGCAAAAAACATTCTGACATGTAGAATTGAATCATCAGTAAGAGATACCTGAGTTCTCCAGATGGATAGTAACTTCTAAGCATCAAGAGTATATGGATCCAGTTTTGTTATACAAAAAAGGTATCTTTCTGAACTAATTAGCACCTCTTTTTACACTAGTATAATAGAATTGGTCAGATAACTCACATAGCTAATAATGTGGGCTCATTAAAGCACAAAATAAATGTAGGGGATTGAATCCATGTTTCTAGAGCAGAAACTTAAAGCTTTTTTTTCCCCTTTGTATAACAAAACTAACACATTTCCTGCCAATGTTAGGCAAACGTGTGAACAGCACATCCTCGGGTGGGAAGTGTGATGGGAACACTTTGCACTCTGAGATAAACTGAAAATAACAGTATTTTAAAAACTCCCCAAGTAAACTAATTTCTCAGCATTTTCTGTGAGTTATTGACTCCCCCGAGGGATGTATTTTTATCACTGACTTTTAAAAATGCTGATATTAGAAGATATTTCACAACCACTATAAATAACAATTTTTCCCCCAAACCTGAGTATACCGACAATGAGCTTAATAATTTGGGTAATATTGTGCTTTTCCTTTAAATGACTCTTGTGGTTTTATATCAACTATCCATTCATTTCATGTCTGACAACCTTGGAGTTGACTTGAGTAAACTTCTAAACTATTTTCTCTTTGAGACGAGTGTGTGCATCAGGTGTGTTTCCTAGGATGTCTCAAAAAAAAATGAGAGAATGTTTTTCACAATGGACAGGATGTTGAGAATGTGTGGATTGGCAGAGAAGTGAAATCTAAGGTTCTCACACTTTATACTCTGTTAGGATTAGAACAGTTCCATCCTGTTTCAGGCTTATTTTGACCCTGTCTATCTTCCAATACGATCATTTCTGTTTTGGCTTAAGTTAGTTCATTTGATTCAGTTCCTTAGATGTGAGAGTATACTAACAATGAAATAGCAAGGAATATTAAATAAATAGTATAGGAAATATTCAGAGAGTTGAAAGCTGTCGTGGAGTTGTGGTGTTGCACAAACAATAGTTAGATCTTGGGTCAGTCAATGAAGAAAAACAGACAAGGAAGAACAAGTAAACCTGAGTCACGTTTCCTGTGTTAGAGTTAAGGCTTGGAACTGAAGAGATATTTTTGAAATAGCCTTTATGTCTAATGTGATTCTTTATTTCCCCTTAAGTTCACTTTGCCAAGCCGCAATATGCCTTATCACGACAGGCCTGTTGGGAGGGTCACAATTCTAAGCCACATGACAGATTATTAGGTATGTTTTTATTCCTCGACTATCAGAGAAGGAATAAAGATGATGTTTGAAGAGATTAGGTCCCAGCCAAAGGTAATTACATTTTTTTGGGGGGAGGGGGTCATGTTTTATCTGCATTTCTCTGCATTTGGTTTTAGTTTGTATCATCTCTTGATAATTTTCCGTACTGTACTTGGGAATCTACAATTGATGTCCACAGCATGTGTGCTAATTGCACGTTATAATCTAGTTCTTACACTATTTATAGTGATTTATTTTAAGGGTCATTCATTTAGTTTGCACATTGACTAGGCCCTAAATTAGCTGCTGGAAGCGGTTGATGGTCTTAACTTCTGTCACTATTGATTTCCTGCTTCATTTTTACTAGGTGGACATTTACAGTTTTTAATTCTGCTAAAAAATTTCCCCTTCTCATTAAATTGATTCCCCTAGCTGTTTATTACAGAGAGGTACATGTGAAACATAATTTCAGTTTGTCTGGGTTTTTTTTTTTTCTTAAGCCCATTTTAGTCAGCTCTCACCTGAGGATTTCCAACCATTGTCAATTGAAAGCACAGCTATCAATTTGATAGTAGAGATTAATAACAATCTGGGAGATTTAGCATTGATTTACATAGGTAAAAAACATACCTGCAAATTTATAAAAATATCATCTTTGTTGTTCTTTTTTATTATAATAATGATAAAAACATTTGATAGTATATATAATACATCAACTCCTTTTTTCCTATCATTAAGAAATAAAATATTTCTTAATTTGTAATTTGATTTATACTTTAAATGTATTGCTTAATTTTCTTACTAACATTAAATCTTTTAGAAACAGAAGAGTAGTAAGCCCGTCACCCGGTGAAAGTTTAGCTTTTAGATATGGTGTGACTCCTGGGTCTTGTAATTTTCCCCTTTAAGGAGGCCATTAGTTGGGAACAAGTTAATAGGGACAAAGGAAGGATATTGGAAGTGGGAGTCTGGGAGCTGATTAGGAAATGAATCTTGCATATCTTACAAAGTAAACTAGAAGCAATACCTGTATGCTCTGATCTAAATGCCTGGAGAGGTGTTACTATCACATCATTACACTACAGCACAGAGAGTTTAATGTTGTATCATAAGAGCCCATATTACAGTAGAACAGGGTTTTTAGTGTAAAACAATCCTTACTGCTTTTCCCTTTTCTTTCTTACCCAGGCTGTTTTTTAGCCAAGGCTCACTTTGCATTTGCTGTGTAGTCTAGGGTAGTCTTGAACTCCTAGCTTCCTGTCTCTACTCCATTAGTGCGGAGATTAAAGGAGAAGCACCTTTATGCCAAAATTTAGTTACTTTCCCAAATTAAGGCAATGTTTGGTAAGCACCTATGTGCTTATTTCACTTAGCGTTTTGTCTGGCTTTTTCGGTTTTGTTTTAGTGGAGTAATATCAACAGCTGGACTCATTGCGTGGAAGCCAAGCCATCACAGTTGGTACTACATGTAAGCTCCACATATTCCAAATGTTTTTCCAGCAGTGTTTCATTAATAGAAGTCAAATGTGCTCATCTATTATTGTAAAAATTGTAAATTAACCTGGGTTTCTTGTCATTTTATCTGGTCCCACATTTATTTTCCCATGGAACCTAGCTTTTGCTTAGTGATGGATGTTGAAAGAATAAGCAAATGTATACATTAAAATAATAAAATATTTCTGAATTTTTCAAGTGTTACGGTTTGTGATTTGTTAAGAGACTGTTTTTGGCTCAAGTCACTCATTACATATTCACAAGTTATTAGAGAAATGATCAATATAAAATACATGTTGAATTTATAAAATATTTTTGTAGGACTGATTCTACCTTGAATGATACAAAAATGATTTCACTTTCCTTCAACTCTAATTAACTTCATATAATTTTGCTCATCTTTTGTGCACATGATCAATTTTTCTTTTAAGGTATCTCAAATTCAGAATATAGATACATTTAGCTATTATCTAAGAAGAAATCTTACGTTACATTTCTAGGTATTAATTAAAAGTTTGTACTGAGTTCCCTTATATTATTTTGTTATTTTAATGTATTCATTTGCTTATAAAGAGTAAACCTAAAGAAATACATAGCTGTTGAACAGAATTAAATTATATCCTTCTCTTCACCATTAATTGTTTTTTCAAATATCTGACCATTTATATTTTTGTTAAACTGGTGACTGTTATATGGTTTTAATCTTAAAAAATAACATGTGAATATATCCTCATATCATGTTAAATATCTTGATATCATATAGAGAATTTATATGCCCACCTAGTTTTGATGCTGTCTCTAGGTTCTTTGTTATGAATGTTATAACATGTTCTTATGATATCCATTCACCTCCTTCTCTGTTTCTTCTTTTTTCATTCATTTTAATCATACAAACGCTACTTACTATTTTCTTAAATAAACTTGTTTCTATTTGTAATTTACCCATTTAAAACTGACAAACTTTTCACAAATGAACATTCCATTTACGGCCTGTCAGTAAGAATGATGATTTACATATGCTTCAAGACTTGCTATTTATAATTTTAAAAAATTGAGTTTATAATATAATAACATCATCTCTGCCTTCACTTTCCTTTCTTCAAACGATCCCTGGTATCCCCTGCTCTTTTTCAAAGGCATGACCTCTAGTTATTTGTTTTTACACACACAGAGACATATGTATATGCATATTTTTGTTATATACATGTATATATGTGTGAAAATTATACATATTTATTTACACACACATATATATACACACACATACATACATACACAGTGTGTGTGTGTGTGTGTGTGTGTGTGTGTGTGTGTGTGTGAAATACAACTCTCCCAGTCCATATATTACTTGTATGTACATGTTTCAGAGTTGACCATTTCGTACCTAGGGAAGACCGTTTCTCCCACTCTCAGCGTTCCTTAGTTGCCTAATGTTCTTTGTCTGGGGTTGAGGCCTCATGAGCTTTCCCTTTACACTTTAATATTTCTATCGATGTTGTCCTTATTCAGGCCATGTTTAGACAGCCATGTGGTGAGACTTCATAGGTATCTTCTGACATTTGTAGCTCCTGAACTTTACACCGTTTGAACTGATTTCACTACAATTGGGTACAAAGCAGTACCTTACTCTTACTCTTGTGTATTTCTCTTATGACTACTGGAGACCATCTGCCTCTTATTCATTGACGGTTGCTGTATTAACTTTGAAAGTAGTTTCTATTCAAATGCTTTTTCTTTTGTAGACTGTATTTTTAGTTTTATTAATTTTTGTTGGTTTATTCGATTATTCTTTTGCATATGGATGTTAACTGAAAAATCTCCTGCCCTACTCTAATGCTTAATCCTTAGAAATCAGGAAAGTTTATTTCCTAGGACCAGTTTAAGTTTATAGAAAAACTAATCAGGAAGCATAGATTTTTCTCTCTCACTCTAGAGGTTTCCAATATTATCAATATAATATCTGGCTTTAATGTGACATATTTGAGACCACTTAGGGTCTTATATTGATGTTACTAATGACTGAAGCTCATTGTTTATGTTGATGTTCATTGTTTTGTATTGTTCTATAATTGTTGAAAAATGCATTACTGGTGCCCTTCCATACTATGCACAGGATTTAGCTTGGTCAGATATGAGAAGGAAACAGCATTCAGGTTGTGATTGTCACTAAAGTCCTTCTTTAAGTCATGAAGGTCAGTGGCAGATGAAAAAGGAGCGTAAATAGATTGTTAACAAATCACTAATTTAACTCTTGGGTGGAAGATATAGTCCAGCAATTTGAACATGTGAATGGGGTTTAAGATTGTATGAAATCTCAAAGAATTAATGCAAGTATTATATTTTTTAAAATATTAGCTATTTGTTTATTAATTTAATTAGCCAGTTAAATTTTTTCAGTCAGGGCACATTTTTCCTGCCTCCCTGCTAACCTCCCCCTCCCCCAGCATTCCCCATCCACTCCCACTCTTTTCTCTGCAGGAAGGAGCTCCCATGTGTATCAGACAGTCATAGCATATCAAATTGCAGTCACACTAGTTAGCACTACTTCTACTAAGGCGGTACAAGGCAACCCAGTAGGAGGACAGGGTTCCAAAAGCAGATAACAGAGTCAGATACAGCCCCTGCTCTCACTGTTAGGA
Source organism: Onychomys torridus (assembly GCF_903995425.1). Taxonomy (NCBI): domain Eukaryota; kingdom Metazoa; phylum Chordata; class Mammalia; order Rodentia; family Cricetidae; genus Onychomys; species Onychomys torridus. The sequence goes on from NC_050444.1 coordinate 71,332,353, forward strand.
GTCTCACATGAAGACCAAGCTACACAACTGTAACATGTACAGAGGGCCCAAGTCAGTCCCATACAAGCCCTCTGGTTGACAGTTCAGTCTCTGTGAGTCCCTATGAGCCCATGTTTGTTGATTCTGTGGGTTTTCTTGTGATGTCCCTAGTCCCTCCAGCTCCCATAATCCTTCCTTCTCCTCTTTCACAGGATTTCTTGAGGTCTGCCTAATGTTTGGCTGTGAGTCTGAATTTGTTTCCATTAGTTGCTTGGTGAATGGTCTTTGATGGCAATTGGACTAGGTAGGTAATGATATATGAGTATAGCAGAATATCATTAGGAATTATTTAATTGACTTTGTTTATTTATTTATTTATTTGTGTATTTATTTATTGCCAGTTATGTTTGGTTCTATCTTAAGTCTCTGGGATCTCCAGCCTCTGGGTTGGGCCATCCAGGTATTGTCAGGGATGAACTTCCTCTCATGGTATGGGTCTAAAACTGGACCAGTCATTGGTTGACCAGTTCCATAATTCCTGCACCATCTTCACCCTAGTATATCTCATAGGCAAGGCAGATTGTAGATCAAAGTTTATGTGGCTGGGTTGGTTTCACAATTCCTTCACTGAAAGCCCTGCCTGGTTACAAGAGATAGCTGGATCAGGCTCTGTATCTCCCATTGCTAAGAGTCTTAGCTAGGGTCACCCCCATAGATTCCTAGGAGTTTTCATTGCACTAAGTTTTTACCTCATCCCAGAGACACCCCTGATTCCAGTATTCTTTTTCAGGACTCTCTCCCTCCATCCACCCCTGACCTGACTCTTTTTGTTCCCATGCCCACCCATCCTCATCCAGATACTTTCCCACAACTAATTGGGATATATATTCTATTTAACCTTCCCAGTGAGATTCAGGTGTCTCCCCCTTCCCCGCCTTGAGCCTTCCTTGTTACTTAGCTTCTTTGGGTCTACGGATTGTAGCATGGTTATTCTTTACTTTGATGGATAATATCATTTATAAGTGAGTATATACCATGTTTGTCCTTCTGGGTCTGGGTTATCTCACTCAGGATGATCTTCTCAAGTTCCATCCATTTGATGATGTCATTGTTTTTAACGGCTGAATAATATTCCATTGTGTAAATGTGTCACATTTTCTTTATACACTGTTTGGTTGATAAACATCTAGGTTGTTTCTACTTTCTGGCTATCACAAATAAAACGGTTATGAACAGAATTGAACAAGCAACTTAAAACCAGGCACACTGAACTTTATAGAAGAGATAGTGGGAATTAGCACAGGAGACAACTTCCTGAACCGAACACCAATTGTGCATACACTAAGATTGACAATTGGTAAATGGGACCCCATGAAACTATAAACCTTCTGTAAGGCATAGGATACCATCAGTAGGACAAAATGCAGCCTACAGGGTTGGAAAAGTTCTTCACCAACCCCACATTTGACAGAGGTCTGATTTCCATATATATATATATATAACTCAAGGAACTAGACATCAACAAACCAAATAATCCAATTAAAATATAGGTCACAGATCTAAACAGAGAATTCTCAATAGACTAATCTCGCATGCCTGAGAAACACTTAAAGAAATTTTCAACACCCTTAGTGTTCAGGAAAATGAAAATCAAAAAGACTCTGAAGTTCTATCTTACACTTGACAGAATGACTAAGACAAAAAAAAGTGACAGTTCGTGCTAGGGAGAATGTGGAGCAAGGGGAACACTCCTCCATTGTTAATGGGAGTGTAAACTTATACAGCCACTTTGGGAATCAATATGGCAATTTCTCAGAAAACTGAGAATTGACCTACCTCACAAAACAGCTATACCACTCCTGAGCATCTACCCAAAGGACACTCCACCATATCACAAGATTGGCTATTTGTAATAATTTGTTCAGGACCCAGAATTATGAGATTTCCCTGCTTGTCTGATTCTTGAAATGATTAGAGAAGGAAGTTGTGCCAGAGATGTTAGTGCTAGGTAAAGACACTGAGTCTGGAGGGTACTGAAGTGGTTAGTATACACAGGAAAGCCAAGTATCCAAAGTCTCACTATCTCCTAGATCTGTTAAGAAGCAGGATCATTGAGCTTAGTTAGGCCCTTGCAAAGCCCTGGTTTTAACCCAGTCACTGGAGGATTGTGGGCAGGAGAAGTATATTCACCTGGGAAGACCTATGCCTCTATATCTGGAAAGTATTCAATGTCAAAATATCAGTTAGTTGTATGCTGTGTATGTTTACATTGCAATACATGCAGTGTGCCTTCAAAACTCTATATTTTTCTGCTTTGCTTCTGCATTCCTCACTCTTACCCAACCACTGCTCTTGCCTGTGGAGCAACATCCCTCTCAGAGAACTACAGAGCTAGAATCTAATGCACAGGGCAATATGCATTTAATACCCTCCATACTGTGAGAGCTCATTTCCTTCAGCACTCAGTTACATTCTGCCATTTGCTTACACCATAGCTCATTGACCCACTTACATATTGAAGGTCATCTCAAACGCTTACATTTTTGCACTTAAATTGTTAACAAACCTCCATGTGAGAGATGTTTGTGAAAAAGAGTGTTCATTTACTTAAGTAATACAGTGAGCATGATTTGTGGCTCATGTTGTAAATATATTTAGTTCATGAAAACCTTCTAAACTTCCTTGCAAAGGGGCTGTGTCATCTCTGTTCCAACTAACAATATATTAGAATTTCTATAGCTTCAGTTCTACTCAGGATTTGCTACCTAATGTTTTGATTTTAAACATGTTAGTAGGTGATAAATACATACATGATTCATAATGTTGAGTGCTTTTTTTCATCTATTTATCTTCCATCTGTATATCTTCTGTGATGATGTATCTGTTCCTGTGTTTTGTCCACCTTATAACAGGGCAAAGAGTATCATGCCTGGGTCTGCACACAGTACTCTATGTGGCTGTAGCATTCTATACTCTCAGAAATATATAAACACTTTATAAAGCTTCTTGTGGGAATCTTAATCCCTAGGTATTCATTTAAAGTGATTCACTTTGGCACTTTGTTAATTCCAACTATTATTAACATTTCAGATTCAATGCTACAACAATTAGAGCTGATTGGCTTTTACAAATTTATTGAAGATAAGGTTGTTAGCATAGAGCACAGTCTACTTCTACTCAAACCACAGCAATTCCTCCTGAAGAAGAGAGTGTTTTCACACAACTGACCGTGGTTGGACACCGACAGGTATCTGCTGGAGTCCATTGGTGTAATTCTAAATATTTTGGTCTTCCACAGTCTAACAGGTTACTTATTTTCATAACCACTACTGTTTATTTTTGAGTGTGCTGTAAAACTTGATAGGACTGGGTTAAATTAAAACATCACAAAGCTTATGCTTCAGACAATTTTTTTGCACAGGTCCACTTTTGGAACTTGACAAAGAAATATTTATTTTTAAGTTCTGCAAGAAGCATCTTTGGTTTACTGACATAATTGCAACACAATTGTCGTTGATTTTATGGAAGAGTTGATTTTAAGTAGTCCTTTCTTTCCATACCAGTTATTCTGTATGCCTCTTTACAGAATAAAGGAATCTTAAAAAAAACAAAACAAAACAAAAGCCTCCCCAAAAGAAAAACATTTCCATACATATTCTCCACCTTCTGTCACAGTTAACTGAAGTTCTGGCTGACTACATGCATCATGTGAGAGTCTGTTTCTCTTCTGTGACTTCTTGTTGCTTTTTTATACAAATTGCCTTCCTTCTACACTCTATGTATAGCAGTTTGTTAGACTATGTATTAAATACAAAAAATTATAAAGTATTCATATTTTATATGTCTCTCATTTACAAATTATATATTTTTGTTGTTGTTGTTGTTGTTGTTGTTGTTCCAGAAAAATACAATAGTGAGGTGAGGAATCATCTTTTTCAGCAAGGAATATCAGCATGTATCATTCTTGTACTTGGGAAGAGTCTGACAATCTATATCTTTTCTGTCTGTTCCCAATACACTTCATCTAAACTTCTCAAATTACATTTCTCACTATCAACTTTGCCCACCATCCTTACCTCTGTAAACTTGTGAAGCAAAGCTACATTTCTTTTTTTTTTTAATTTCAAATTTTATTTTTTATACGGATATTTGTGTTTCAATTTTACATATCAGCCATGGGTTCCCTTGTCTTCCCCCCTCCCTCCCTCACCCCCACCTTTCCCCAGCTCCTCCCCCCCATTCCCATCTCCTCCAGGGCAAACACTACCCTGGGGATTCAGCTCAACCTGGTAGATTCAGTACAGGCAAGTCCAGTCCCCTCCTTCCAGGATGAGCAAAGTGTCCCCACATAAGCCCCAGGTTCCAAACAGCCAGCTCATACACTAAGGACAGGTCCAGGTCCCACTGCCCAGGTATCTTCCAAACAGTTCAAGCTATTCAATTGTCTCACTTATCCAGAGGGCCTGATCCAGTTGGGGGCTCCACAGCTTTTGGTTCATGTATTTCCATTAGTTTGGCTATTTGTCCCTGTACATTTTCCAATCTTCGTCTCAACAATTCTTGTTCATACAATCCCTACTCTTTGTCACCAATTGGATTCCTGGAGCTCCACCTGGGGCCTGGCTGAGGATCTCTGTATCCACTTCCATCAGTTATTGGATGAGAGTTCTAGCACAACAGTTAGGATGTTTGGCCATCAGATCACCAGACTAGGTCAGTTTGGGCTTCCTCTTGAACTTTACCAGTAGTCTACAGTGGAGGTATCATTGTGGATGCAAAGTTACATTTCTATTTCTTCCAAACATATTACTTTGTATCTCTGTTAGAAACTGAAATCCATTTGCAGAAGCCAAGAAGCTAAATAGTTTCACCATACCTCTTTGATGTTCCTTCTTTTCCAAATCCATTGCCTCTCATCTCAGGAGTTTTTTAATTGCTTTAAAGAGACTTTCAAATGTACTATCCTATACAGAAGGTACCATTGCTACTGAAGAACTCATTTCTTTTCTGTTCTGGTCAGCATCACTTTGACTTTCTGAAAGCAGTCATTAGTAGGAGAATCTAGTGCAGAAGAGGAAGGGATGCTGAATCATTCCTTGCCCTCAGAGAAGAATACTGTGCTCCTTCTGCTTGTTCTTCCTTGGTTGATTTCATTATCTCTCTCTATAAATAACAGTGAAACTTGCGTGCCCCCTTCCTCTCAGGAGATATTATCTGGATTGAGATCATATTTGTATATTCAGGAACCACATTTATTTGCTGCCACTTGACCTTGGTGCTTTGTATGCATTTGTTAGTTTTCAAGTCCTTAGAATTTTCTTCTGACATTTTAAAATAATACACACTACTTGAACCATGTACATAATGATCTATTTGTAATCTATGAATGATATTTTTATTATTATTATATTTGTGTTTTAATTTTACACATCAGCCATGGGTTCCCCTGTCCTCCCCACTCCCGCTCCCACCCCCACCTTCCATATCACCCTGAATGCGCCCGATCTCGTCTGAATGATATTTTTAATATAACTGCTTAGCCATTACAGCATCTACAGTTTTAGTATTCCCCCTTGCTTTTGTTTATTTCTCTCCCCATCAAGCTTTTTGTTTGACATCTCACCATATGTGCAAGTGTACACATTTTCTAGAACCTAAGTGAATTTTAGTGTTCATGGACTTTAGGTCTGTGTGTTGAAGCTCTTTGCAGGGTACTATAGTATATTCATTAGTCACTCATGCCTATAACATTTTATAGTAGACTTGATTTTAGTTTAATTTCACACTCCTATTTGTAGCTCTACAAATTACCTCATATAGTATGTACTGAAAATATCTACATTTATTAAGAAAATGAGAAAAGAGAGTAAGCAAACGTGTTGAAGAGTGCTTCACTTTAGTACATGTCTAGGACACTGGTATGATGTTTGTAAGGCAAGTCCAGCACTGACACTTTTAAGAGTGTCAGTGATAAATGATAAATGATAAAACTTAGGTCAGAAAAAAAGTTTTGTTTGCTTTCTTTTCATACACACATACAAAATGAGGGCTTTTTATTATGTAATAATAATAATTATGGTGGACAGAAGCTTTGACATTATCTCAATACTACTATTGTACTTAAAATGTGTATAAATTCCTCCCATTGAGTCAGTGATGTTATTCTGTTTATTTCCCATTATCTAGTATAAGAAACTCCTTCCAGGCCTTCTTTGTTTTCTATCAAAGTATCATAATCAAGATAATAATAATACTATATTTCTTTAAGTGCCAAAATATTTTATAAGAATATCAAATTCCTTTTGATAAGGTACCATTCAGATGTGACAGTTTATATGTAATAATACATGGATTTCTTTCAAGAGTGGTAAGTGTGATATATTCTGGAGAAAAATCCACTGAAGGCTTTGGCTTCCTGTGTGAGCATTAATATGTTGAAGTGTATTTGTTTTAAGAAAATGTATATAATTTGGGTTATCTACTGTACATTCTACTCAAATCTGTGCTGTGTGACTAACATTTTAATAAAATAACTACTTCATTAACTAATAATCTAACAAAATTTCAGCACACCCCTTTTAGCTGTCTCTTTCATTGGCAGTGTTTGCTTTTCTTGCACCAGAGATTGTAATAGTTTGCCATGCATAGAACTCTGTTCCACTATTGTCTCATGAAGTTGATCCAATTTCCTATTTCCTAGTTTACCTAGTATTTTTTAATCTGAAGTGACAATTTCTTTACTCAGAAAATATTGTATAACACATCTTGAATAGATTTTTAAAGCATTTTGATAGTTTATGAACACTCTTGGTTCGATGTAAGATACTAAGGGTGTGAGTATATCATTAAGATCCGCAATAATCCCGTTATTGTTTGTCAAATGACAATTTTATTAAATGTCTTGATACTTCAATTTTCTGGTCTTAAAATAGAAATAATATTTATATTTTTATAGAACTTTTAGACATCTAAGTGAAAATATTTACATGATTGCTGCTATGTCTAACATATCAAAAATATTCTGCAAAATATTCCTTTAGGTTACATATTTATGTTTTCTCTATGTCAGTTACACACATATACAATTTTTAATTTTCTTATTGAAAATAGGTTATTTTACATAAAAACATACAATGATTATTCTTTCCCCTCCCCCAGTTCCTGCCTGTTTCTCCAGACTCCCTCTGCTACCAAGTCCACACCCTTTCTTTCTCTCTCACATTAGAAAAAAAGCAGGCATCTAAAAATAATGAATAAGATAAAAAATAGGATAGATCAAACAGAAGATAAAAAGGCAAAAAAAGAAAAGCACAAGAAACACATACAGATGCAGAGACATACACATTCTTACAAGGAGCAATCCCTTAAAAACGCTAAACTGGAAACCACAATATGTATCAGCCACCTATCAATAAAACAAAAACAGCACACACAAAAAAACCTTTCCTGACAAAGCATTAAGAAACAGCAACAACAAACATGATAGAGAGAGACAGAGACAGAGATATAGACAGAGACAGAGACAGAGAGAGATGGAGAGGAAGAGAGGGAAAGGAGGAGGGAGGAAGGGAGGAAAGAAGGAAGAAAATACCACTGAATTAGTTTTGCATTGGCCGTCTACTGCTGGGATTGGGCCTGCTCTTGACAGTGGTTTGTATCCCCATTGATATTCCACTGAAGAAAACTAATTTGTTTTTCTTTGTGAGCAGTTGTCAATTGTAGATAGATTCTAGGTTATGAATGGGGGCTTGTGTCCACTTCTCCATGCTGTCACAGTCTCCTTAAGTTCATATCATAGATCCTGCTCTGTTTAGAAGTCCTTATTTCCTTGGTGTCCTCCATTCCCTGTGGCTCTTACAATCTTTCTGCCTCCTCTGCCACAGGATTCCCTGAACCCTGAGGGGAGGGTTTGGTGTAGACATCTCATTAAGGATTGAGTGTTGCAAGATCTCCCACTCTCTGCACATTGTTTAGCTGTGGGTCACCTTATTTGTTCCCATCTACTGTAGGAGGAAGCTTCTCTGATGATGATTGAGCAAGATAATGACCTATGAGTACAGTAGAATGTCATTAGGGATTATCTTATTTCTTCATTCCTTCAGCAAAACAGGGCATTTTGTTTCCCCCTAGGTCCCTGGCCTACCTACTATCAGATATCTGCCTATCCAAGCAGTGCTGGACATGGGTTCTATTTCATGAAGTGGGCCAAAATCCAATCAGATATTGTTTGGTTACGACCACAAGCTATGTACCACCACTGCACCAGCACATCTTCCAGTTAGGTTCCCGTTGTAGAACAACGGATTGTTAGCAGGGTTGGTGTTTTCTTTTCTCCTATAGTAGTTTGCAGAGGATATTCCATTCCCATGAACACAAATCATTAGGGATGAAGGCTCTAGTAGGCACTAATTTAACTTCTCTGTGTTTAACAAGGTGCATAGATATTGTCTTCGGCAATAAGGCCTGACCATTAGTTTGTGGAGAGCAACTAACAGCTTTGGCAATATTCTGAATTATATTTGAATATATCCATGGATCCCCTTTGGCCAAAACTTGATTAGTGTAACCCATTCCTGAAACAGGAGGTTTTGTTTGGTGATGAGAGATGTCTAGTTGGGGCTTTGAGTCCCCAGTATTGGCAGATTCTGTCTAGTTTTCTTACATATATGAATGAATTTTAAGAATCTTCAATTTATCGGGTTTCCTTTAGACCCTCAAATCACCCTTTGTTTAGTTGTCCCTCCCTATGTTTCACCACTTACCTCCTGCTTCCTCCCCAAACCTGTTTGCTTCTCCAGTTTCTTTCTTTCCTCAATCCCTACCTATCCATTCTTTTTCCCTTTCATAGGGAGATCCATCCTTCAACTCTAGTTCTTTATTCTGTAGCTAACTTCTGTGATTATAAAGTAGAGATTGGCATCTGCCTATCAAACTCTTAACAACTAACATCCACATATAAGCAACACATACCATATTTGTCTTCTTTGGTCTAGGTTACTACACTCAAGATGATTTTTTTTCTACCCATTTCCTCTTGAATTTCATTTTTAAACAGCTGAATAATATTTCATTGTGTAAATATACCACATTTCTTTATCCATTAATTCAATCATGGATATCTAGGCTACTTTGAATTTCTTACTGATATGAGTAAAGTAGCAAGGAGCATGGTTGAGCATGTGTTTCTGTAATAGAATATAGAGATCATTGGGTATATGCCCAAGAGTAGTATAGTTGGATCTTGAAGGACATATATTCCTGAGGAACTGTCATACGGATTTCCATTGTGGCTCTATAAGTTTGCACTCCCATATACAATGAATGAGTGTTTCCCTTATTCCAGAAACAGTTTATTTTTCATTTGTTTTATTGATCTTGACCATTCTGACTAGGTTCTAGTAGAGTTACTTTCCTGATGTTATTATTTGTACTTTTATACTGGTATCTAGGCATCTAAGTTTGGTATAATTGTAATTCTCAGTGTTGAAATCTGGTCTTGTACTTGGTTTCTGTGGGTCTCTCTTCGTCTTAGGACAGTGAGTTGGTGGTGTTGTCTTCCTGAGAGTGCTTCTGAGAACTTGCTAGGTGAGGCCACTGGAAATACAGGGTAGAACATTTCAAGGTATTGGGAGCTGACAATAAGAAATGAGCATCAGGTAGGAGGCACTAAGGGTTGACAGAAAGAAATAAATTTAGGTCTGTCATGAGGATATGTGGAGTTCCCAAGGAATGGCAGCAGAAAGATTGGTTCCCTAGGAGGTGGTTTGCTACAGGGTTGAAGATGAGACTCCCAGGCTGGCATGACTAGTGAGTTCCCAGGTAGCCAGTGTCATTGGATGTTGTTGTCTGAGACAAGCTGTAGAGTGAAGGGGAAAGTTGTAGAAGATCTAAGGAGTGTTCTGGGAATAGGACAGAGAGGAATCTGAGGCCCCTGAAAAATGTCAGCTACAATCCTGGGGATAAAACTGGGAAATTGGAGCTGGAGACCAGGAAAGACAACAAAGTTTGCTAATATCATTCTTCAGCCTGCTTGGCAAGCAGGTTCTCAGACAGAGAATGCCTCCAGGTGTTGGTGACTGAGAGTAAAGATCAGTAGTTTAAAATAATCATTTTAAGCAATAAAAGGTGTGTGTGTGTGTGTGTGTGTGTGTGTGTGGTTTTCTAAAAATTTTACAGACTTACTAGACAACCCAGGCTGTCCAATAGCAAGTCTTTTTCTGTACTGCCAACCCCCAAATCATGACACAGAGACTTAGTAATTATGAAAGTTCAGTCTTACCTTAGGCTTGTTTCTAACTAGCTCTTATAATTTAAATTAACCCATTTCTATTAATCTTCATTCTACCACATGGCCCATGGCTTTTACCTCTCCTCCTCCATGTTCTGATTCCTCTCAATCTCTTTTGGTGTCTCTCCCATGCCTAGATTCATTTTCTCTTTTTTTTTTCATTCTGCCCAAAAGTCTTGCCTAACCTCTTCCTGTCTAACTATTGTCCATTCAGCTATTTATTAAAACAATTAGAAGGTACCTTGGCAAAGACACATCCATGGCACTGGCCTATAACTCATTATATATTCAAAACAAAAGAGCTATGTAAAGTTTTTGAAAATGCAGTTTTAAACTGTCATTGAAAACACCTAATAAGACCCATGTAATGTTGACCAACTAATCTCACCTGTAGTCAGGACAGGTTATCTATCATGTGTATATTTCTTTTAAGGATTTTTATGATTCTATTATATCATGGCTGGTAGCTGAAGACTGAACAAACCTTATTGTTTGAACACTTTATTGTGCTAAAATAGGTTCATCAACATTTTGAATGCCAATTAATGTTACTCTCTGTAAGACCAAAGTTTCCCATAAAAATCTTTTTGGGTTTTATTGTTGTAACTTATTTATAGAATGTGAGCAGTATATACAGCATGAAGGAGCAAGATTCCTTCTGATAGTTTCAATTAATGCCCTAGGCAATGAGTAAGGGTTAGAGCAATCAATATGTGAGTATTCTAAGATAGGACTAATGATTACAACAAACAGAATTTCTTCATTACATGCTATTTGTAAGTTCTTTTATATGAAATTACATAATCAATTGAGTTTTATTTATACTACTATTTAAAATATGAACATATACGGAAAGTGTGTGACAAGATAAAATAAACTAGTGATATCTAAAATATTCTTCCAAACCATTTCTCATTCTTTATGAGAATTTCCTACCACTGTATAATTGGAATAAGAGTTTGTTATCACAAATATCCATTTTAACCCACTACCTTTTAACACCAAGATGTTAAAATATCCTGGGCAACATAAAGTACAAATCAAATAGAATATAAAGAAATGCATTTCACACATCACTGAAAGTCCAATGGGAAGATAAGCTTCAGGGTTGGATAAATGAAAAGAAATTTGTTTTGGTTCATTTCTTTATGGTTCATCTGCCTAGTAGACAAGAAAGCATCTCATGTTTCTGGACAAGTGTGTTCAAACACCAGAAAAAGCATATAGTCTCTGCCTGGAGTGACACCAAGATAATAAAATAACAAGGACCTTTGGAACCTCCTGTTTCACTTCATAAGTGAATGTCTATCACAAGACAATGTTGTGCAATCAACTGTTGAATTAGTTCTATGACCATGAAGATATGATCAGCTTAGATGAGTGACAGCATGCACCATCTTATAACTTACTCAAAAAATAACAGAAAACATGTCTTTATGAAACCATAAACTATATTTACTATTTTTGTATTCATCATAAATGCTAAAATACTAAAATTAATTTTAATTACTATAATATGTGTAAATTACATGACTCTGGTTCACCATTTTATAGGAAGCTGTTACCTGTGAGACACAAAATACTTACTGCAAAAATTTGCAACTATTCAATTTCATCTTGTTAATTAACAAAATACTATATGTGTAATAGCAACTGATTATTAAGATTCCTCTTGGCACTTGTACCTCTGGAAATATTGGCTAACCAATGATATATTTGACAAAATGTTTAAAAACCATTTATCATTTTGTTAGAGTACATAATGACATTTGTTTACTGGCCAAAATACAATAAAACAGTGTTCTGACTTAAACTAGATGAAATTGCATTTATTTAATAATGGTCAATTAGGAGCTCAGGAGCAAATCCTGCAACACTAATTAGAACTTGTCTATCATTAAATCCATTCAACTCTACCAATTCAAATAATATTTTTGATTTATTTTCTTTAATATGAGGAAAAATACAATACTTTCAAATACTAGAGGGAAACGCCTACTCAGTATAAAGTCTAATCATCTAAAAATCTGTCAAGACAATAAATTTAAAAATTAAAATATCCCTAAATTGGTGATGACTTGAATGTAGAACACAAATCAGAGTTACACAGTATTTTTTCATGATATGTGATTTGTTACAGTAATCTTTATAAAGTAGACAGTATCATCATTTTGCAGTGTGCTGTTTAATAGACGTGATTTTTGTTCTTTAAAAGTAAAGTAATTATAAAATAAAGTCAAAGAAGAGTTATAAGAAGTTTACACACTGAGTTATATATCTGGTGCTTATACACTTTTGTGAAAAATAAAGCAAGATTTGTAATCCTGTGTACAGTTCTCAGGATGAAACCTCTTCTGACATTCAGGGTGTGAGTGACCCTGATGCTTTTCACCAGGAATGCTGACAATTTACATTTAACATTGAGATATAACAATGATAAGAAAATGATAACAGAACAAAGATTTTTGATTATGTGTTACAAATTATTATAATATTCCGACTCAGCTGGTGTCATTCTCTGTCCTGTGCTAAAAGAGAACTAAGAATTTCTGTAACTTATTATTGTAAGCAAATTTCCACACCACTCACAAAACACCTGATGCAAGTGCCTTAGGAAAAGGAGAGAGTTATTTTGGCTTTGGTTTCCAATCTTCTAGTTTTTGCGCTAGTGGTGGCTGATGAGTCTAGGAACGTGGAGATGCACAACGTCATGGTGTGGATGTGTGATAGAGCAAAGCTGTGCACCTCATGATGATCACAAAGGAAGGAAAAGGTTAGGGTCCCAAAGAAACTTTAATGGTTCATTCCAGTTACCTATTTCTGCCAGCTATCCTTTCTTAAAGTGCCAAGCACTCTGAGTTGCACTGACAGAATGGTCCAGGATTTTAGCACATGAGACAGCACATGAGCCACTTTCAAGATCTAAACTATAACACATAAACCTTTAGACTGAAAAGTTGGAGAGATTTTTATTAACACAATAAATCTTTGCCCAAGCGTAGTGTTATTCTGCATTTCAAGTATCAATAACATCTCAATTAAGTGTTAGATATTCTTGGAGAAATAAATTCATCTCTGTGATTGCCATCGACTAATGTTTATTATAGAAATGAGGATGAAATTATACGGTGTTGACTTTAAAATGTGAGAGAAGAGTTAAGGCAAGAAAAAACCAGACATTATATGGGAGAGAAAATGAAATATATCATATGAAAACTGATAGTATCATTTTCAGGAAGTAAGTCAAATCAGCACTCTGTGACAATCAAAATTGCTGGTTTGAATGAGGCTCTTCCAGATTCTGGTTACTACATACCAAGGATTCTTGGTCTAATTTGCAATTGCTCCTTCTGAGAGAAATTCTATTTCACAGTGCCACTCTAACAACATATGGAGAATCACACATGATTCAATGTATACTAATAGGACTGCAGAGAAAGGAGTATGATTATTTTAGGTATCTGCATTGATTCTGGAGAGTTGCTACCTTTGCATATAGAAAACTTCAGATTGACCCAATGAGAGGTTATGAAGCATGGTTGTAGGGCTGGGGTATTCTTAGAAAGCACTGAGCACAAAACTTCTTGTTAGAGATGAAAGAACTAAAGAGAATAACCACAGGGCTGCTGTTAAGTTCTACCCAGATAGACCTCTGAGTCCTCAGACTGTTCATAACTATCTTCACCTGACCTGCAGATAACACTGAAGTTTAAATTGTACAACCAGCATTATTTTGGGTCAGCACTACTGCATTTAGACAGGCAGTATGTGACCTAGAAAGTCGCAATAGTCTATATGCAATTACAGATTCCGAATCTCAGTTTAGAAGATGCTTAAGCAGAGGATTAGAATAAAAGATGGAGCTATGGTATTGCCACCGAATTCATGTTTGTTTTATGTAGAAAAACCCTCAATTTTTTCCATTCACATTTTATTTTTATATTCTCCTGCAAAATTTCCATGTGATCCCCTAATAATAGAACAGCTTGACTTAATTCAGCTAATTCATTTACTATCTCATTATCAATTTTATTTTGTTCATCCAAAGTTCTTCTGAATGTCTATGTCAGTCTCTAATGAATTCAGCTACGTGGATTCCTTTATGAAGTGCCATTCATTGGTTGTTGCTGTAGCCATCAATGCAAATGATTCCCATAATAACTGCAATCACCAGTCGAACCATTCGATGTTTTCTGTTTTTTTTTCTTTTTTTTTGGTATTCTTCCTAAGAATATATAAACTTTCAAAGGTCAAATTTAAAAACATACTAGAAATATCACAGGTATGAAGGGTACACCGTTCACAAGTGATGCTATAATGATGTGGGTACTATTGTACAGGCCACTTTAAGAGCAAGTAAGGTACAGTACACATGCCAAAATAGGATGGCTTTGATATTGTTTAATTTTCCTTCCCATCCTGTGAGAGGGTGGAAGGCACTTGTCAATTTCCACAAGTTAGTCTGAATTGAATAGCCAAATTGCAGGAAAGGACTTGCCATTCCAACTCCATGCCACTGAATAGATTCATTAATAGAAGAAAACCCCACAATTTTTATTCATGTTATTCATTGGGTTGAAAGAAATGACTGGTAAAATGGCCAATGTAAACTTCTGTGTCCCACTCTGGGTTTTCTAGAAGGAGATACCAGGAAGGAAATAATACAGAAGAGATTTTTGAAAAGTATTTGTGAATGACAACAGGACAAAGAAGGGGCAAGCAAGAAGCACCTTTAGATTTTGGTGCATGCTTAGGACCTGAGACAACAAACAAAACAAAAGAACAGCAAAAGAAAGAGATAGCTAGGAGAAGGTAGAAGAGCCTCAGGTTGGAGGGCAGATCAACATATTCCTTCTAACAGCACTAAGCTAGGAGAAGGTAGGAAGAGCCTCAGGTTGGAAGGCAGATCAACATATTCCTTCTAACAGCACTAGCAGCCTCAACTCCTAGTTACAACGAAAGCATTGCAGCATAGCACAAAATTGGTCCAGTGCTAAGCTTTTAAACAGGAGGAACACAAACTCAGAGTAGTAATGTTGAGCTTATGAGGGCAGAGCTGTGGATCCTGCAGGCCCCTGAGGAATGGCTGAGAGAAAGTACATCCTTGTGCTTTCCAGATACTTTTTTGTGTGGAACTATAAGATGTCGTACACTGTCTCTTCCATCCTAGTGACATTTAGTTATCAACTAGTAAAATCATTTACAGATTTATTTGACATTCGAATTTTTTGTATATTTTCATATTATTTAATGAGAAAATGCTTCAGATTTTTAATGCAGGTTTATATTCAATATGATGATAACATTGCAGCTGTATTAACAATTAAACTTATACCTTATTCTTCACATATACTTATTTAGAAAGCTTCTTGCTTAATATTGTGAATCAAAGGACATCTTTCATGTGAAATCAGTGCAAAATATACAATTCTTTCCATTTTAAATGCAACTACTTTCTAGACTAATGAAAATAAATACGCATAAATATGCAAAAAGGATAAATTTCTTTGCATTTCAGCAACATGTATGTGTGTGCCTATGTGTGTGTGTGCATATGAATGTATTATATTTATTTACCTGGTAAAATATTTCTTGATAGAAAGCTTTTGTTTATGTTAGTAAACCACAGGTTTACTTTTATGTGTGAACAGTATACATATAATGGATTATATAGAGTGTGTTGTAATTTTTAAAATATATAATGGAAATAGTTCCTTATCTGTGTTAAAAATTTTTCTAAAATATTTGTATCTGTATTTTGAGCATTCATAGAGAATATGCCAGGATATCCATAAGTATGGTACAAGTTCCTATTTCATCTTCATCCATTTACTGAACAAAACAGCATTAATGAACACTAATTTTTATTTTCTTTTATACAAACACTTTGCTCCTGTAAAAAAGAAAAAAAGTCCTCCATTTCATGTAGGCATGCACATTTCAATAGCTATAGAGGTGCCTATATAATAATATAGACAGTAAAATATGTTTGATGTTCTAGATTAATTATTGCCCATCCAGAGGTTAAGAATGAGGATCAGTTGTTTTCCTTACTGTTTTTAGGTCCCAGAATCTTTATTTGTGCATTTGAAAGCTTCCTTTTTCTTCTTTATACAGAAACAATTCAGCAATTCACTTTCATCCACATTTGCCTTGCTGTCTTCATGGCTATAAATGTTAAGATCCAACTACACCCCAATGAAGAAAAAAAGAAAATAAAGCAAACATAGAGAAAAAATATAATGTGTCTTTCTTGTTTAAGAGTCAAATGACAGTCCCTAGATGAGGATGTGCCATGAATCCCTAGATGAGGATGTGCCATGAAGTGTTCTCAGAGGTTGTTTGGTTGTCACTCTCCCATTGATACTAGCTAAAGAGGTGACTGACGGTTAATAGAACAATTTTAACAGTATGTATGTAAACAAAGGGTTGTTTCAATGATGACTCACCTTTCAAAAGGTTTCAAGTAACCCTATTTCTTTCAATAATATGGAATGCAAAATATTTTGAAGTTAGAGTACTAAAGGAATTCATCTTATGTATTCAGCAACTGCTGCATCTACTTAAAATTCATAAGGTACACAAAAAAAAAATCACTGAGACTTTAGTGGACAATCAGTACCTTTGAGAATTTTTTCAGCTGTAATGTCAATGCTATAGACTAAATGGGTTACTTCAAGAGTTTCAACAGGGTTGTTATAAACATAAACTAGAAAAAATAGTTACAGTCCAATTAATTACAGTTAATGTCATTTCAGTTATAAAATAAGGCTAAGGGTGGATCCACAATGAATTTAAATGGTGAAGACATATCATTTTCATTCATACTAAATTCAGTTTTGTTTTTTTTTTTTGTTTGTTTCCAGATGTACACACTGAATATAGTCTTGTCTTCTTTCATTCTATTTAGTGATATTGCCTTGGCTACTGTAATATTTACAAGCTAAAGCATCTTTCATATATAACTTTTGTCTGTCACACCTAACCAGTTTTGCTCTTAGACTTATCCTGGTCTCTCCACAGTCTTTTCTGGGGCCCACACTGTTGCTCTGGGATCTTCCACTTATTATGTGGGTGTGGAGGACACCATAGATTCGTCTTAAAGTTCATGAAGCACAAGCAAAATATTGGAGAGGAGTTGAAACTGCATTGGTCCTTAGTTGATTGGGAGTCAGTAGATAGTATTTTCTTTTCTCCTAAGGACTATTCTGTGATCTAGTTGTCGTGGATCTTGAAAGATATACTATAGCACTACAAATTCACTTGTATATCTCAGCTTCTACCTTTAACAAAATATTGAATTGGGTATCCTGCCTTTTGACATAATTTACCTTGACTTTTACAACACTCCTTAAAATCACACTTTCTTGGAAGTAATCATTGGAAACCCACACCTAGATGGCTGAATTTGAGAACTTTTAGTCTCCAGAATTAGAGAAGTGACAACCTTCCTCTTTGCAGAGGAAATCAGCCACTGTTTCCTGGACATGAGACATTAAGCTTCCTAGAAGTAGGAGTTTCATCACATGAGGCAGAATCTTCTTAAGATTTTGTCTCACTATTCTCATAACCCTAGGATTTAATAACAAGTATGGATATTTGATACTCTATTTGGTATCAGATGAATTACAAATATCAGTATATAATTGGTGAAAACCGAGGTCATGGATTTGAAAAAGAGCAAGAGCGGTACCTGGGAGGGGTTGTTGGGAGGGACTAGAAGCTAGAAATCGTAGCTTTATCATTACACAAAAATGATTTTTTAAAAGTAGATTAGGTCTGAAGGGGAGAAACTAGTAAAATATACTAGAAAAAGGAAGTCTGATAGTTTGTGTCCGTGAGTTCTTTGGCTTGCATATGCCTTCAGTAAAGAAATAGGATTTCTGAAATTCTTGAAACAGCATTGAAAGGAGATCACAAAGCATATAAATGTGGGGGAAGTTCACCAATTTTAGCTCGGCAATGTGTGAAATCTCATCACATGATTTTATTTCCTACATAACATTTATGTTGTTAAAGTAGCACGAAAAGTCCTAATGGGAGCTGTCTGCAAAGATGAAGCCTGATGATGGAAGCTGCTTGACTACTGGAATTTTCAGAAATAGTCTCCATTTTTCCCCTTTTCTGTGTATCTCGAACCAAGTGCTAGCCCAGTCCACCTATGACTCAACACACTTCCAAGGAGCACACAATAAAAATACTATTTGATTCTCTCTGAAGGGTCATTATCTATAAAGATCATGAGGAAAGAGAACAGTCAGATACTGAAGGACTGTCAGCTGTCATAGCTGAGCTTTTTCCTAAGTAGAATTGTGTGAAGACTCACTACATGCTTTTCTCATTACAGTAAGAATGATGGAGAACAAGCTTAAAAATAAATCAAAGGAAGCTGGCACAGCTTCACCCTGTAAAGTGTGAATTAATCTAAGATTCTTCTGTGTTCTGCTTTGCCTGTTCATGAGAATGTAACTGGAATAACTACTTTTAGTAACTGAATGTAGAATTATATATTTATTCCCATATGTAAACATATATAATATTTGATTATCATAAGATGTTAGGTTTACCATCACTTATGGTTATCTGCATCATAATAACCATATTTTTTTCTTCCATTTATTCCCACCTAGTAAAATTGGAGAAATTATTATTTCTTCAATAAAATTATTGATTGACATCATTATTTCTGCTTTATTAATGAAGAAATCTATGCTTAGAGAATTAAATAAATATAATTGGAGGGGAAAAACACACTATAAACCTCAAAGCCAAATATTTATTTTCAAACCTTTTCCTTTATGATCATTTTATGGACCTATTGTCATTCAATTTCATGATATATGTTATTGTGATTTATCTTATGATTTAAAATATCATCACAATTGAAAAAGTATAAACAACTTGAACATAAGACAAAACTCTACAATTGGTAACAGATGACATTATATGATTAAAAAAATCTGAGAGGAAAGGACAATATGAACATTCAAAGAAAATTTTATGAAGAGTTCAAGGATGCCATTGTGGGCATGTTTGTCTCATTGATTACAAGGTATCTCTTTGCCTAGAGCTAAGTATTTAACATGCTCTTAAATATCAAGGACAATGTAACAAAAGGAGTGCATGATCAAAGAAATGCTTCCTTTTTGTTATTTTAATATCACTCTGCAGGCTGAAAATAAAGTGGGACTTTGTTAGGAGAGTCATGTATCAAGTGGCAGCCTAACAACTGGGATAATAGCTAATATAAAATACCTGATGCCCCAAGCTAAGCTTTAATTTCTTTCTTCAAATATAGAGTACATATCATTAGAATATGAGATAAATTTGAGTGTTTATATAGATGCATTCTATATAAGCATCTGTGTTCCATTCATGTAATGTAGGCATTGTGTAACAGTTTCCTCTGAGATTGAAACATTCCACCTGCAGAAAAGCTCTTTAAGTCACAAAGTAAACAACTCAAAAAGCTTTAGGAAGTTCCTGAAACTCACCAGATTCACTAAGCCCCTCCCAAAAATGCCACTAAAGACTGCTGAGAGTGGCTCTCAGGCAAGTCAAATTGCCACAAAACCTCCCAGGTGGGTCGATTTGCACAAAAGACTATGAGTTCAGATAAGCTGCCTTGAAGCAGAAACCAGATGAGCTGCCTGGGAAGAGATTCAGACCAACTGAGTCACTTAGAAGGACACTCTCCAACCTGGTAAGTGGCCTATAGTGTGTTCAGGTGCCTGATTTTGTGAGCTGTCCTTTGTGCTGGGTAGGCTTTGGTGATGGAGCTATCTTTGAGTTATTTATACTCCTATAAGCAACCCCTTACCAAGATTCCTCCAAACACCAAGTTAGTCTTTGGTGGTATCTGTGCTTTGTACTGTCATGGGCTCCCTATCTGGATTAAGTTGAAGTGTATGTGGTGTCTCCCCAGAAAAATATCTTGTCACAAAACAGTAGAGTGTTATTATTGTCTTCTGTATAATCTTTATATAAAATATCATCCTGGGGCTTTCCCCATCCACATACGTATTTACATTATGGTCCTTGTTCAGCTTATGCTTGGGCAGTTATGTTGGTGATACTATATGAGTATAGCTTCTGACATTCCTAGTAGACAGTCTCACAGCAAACAGTGACAGGAAAACCTATAGAATAGAAATAACAGTGAAGATGTTAAGCATTTGATATGAGATTCCTACTGAATATGTACAACAATCATGTAAAACTAAACAGCAAAATATCCCAATTTTAAATTGAGGCAAAGGTATTAAATGAAGTTTCTCTGAAGAAGGCATAACCTATGTGTGACAGAAAAAGGAATGTTTAATACCATCAAGCAAAAATCATCAAGAATTTCAAGTAGAAAGCACAATGGGCTATCCTTTTATACCTCTGAGGATGTCAGCTAAAAAACAACAAAGGAAAATAATATTGAAATAGCAGTAAAAATAACAATGAAAGCTAGATGGATGTAGAGAAAAGGTAAGGGACTCTAGCCAGCTCAAGCATGACTAGCATGGCTCTGGCAGGCCTTGCCCTGCTAACGCATTCCCTCTGCCTTGCTAAAATCCATTATATTATATTCCTAAAGCTAGCCATCTAGGTCTATTCCCTTATTTGGCCATTTCCTCCTCCTGAAGCTCATTACCATGTTCCAGTTATCAGTATTTTGAAGTCTAGCAATCAAAAGCTCTCTTTTGCTCACCTAATTAATATGCCCAATAAAAATGAAACCTCTTATCCTAACATGGAGCTGCCCCTTTTACCTTCATAAACTAACATTTTCCTATGTGCTACATCTGTCTCCCCTCTATTCAGAAGCAATCTTTTGTACCCCCTGAGACAAATACCCTTTCCTCCCTCTCCCTTTTTCCCTTCCTCTTTTCCCTCATCCTCTATTTCCTGTCTTTGTCTCTTATACCCTGCCCTTTGTCCCACCTGCACAAATAAATCACTTTTGTGCTGAGAATTTGATCTTGAAGTGTCTTGTATATATATATATATATATATATATATATATATATATATAATACATGTGAAATGAAATGTTATTTAGCCTTAAATATAGAGATCCTCTCAATCAAAAGAACCTTGATGTCAGTGGATATTATGCTAATTGAAATAATCTGATAAATCAAGAGTAGAGCAAATCTTCATAAATTGTATTAAATAATTCTCATGGTTTGAATGAAAATGTTTTCTATATGCTTATGCATTAAATACTTGGTCACCAGTTATTGACACTTATATTTTTTGTTTGTTTTTTGTTTTTGAGGTTTTTTTTTTTCCTTTGTTTTCTGTTTGTTTTTTTGATTGTGTATGTGTGTGTGTGTGTGTGTGTGTGTGTGTGTGTGTGTGTGTGTGTATGTGTGTCTGAAGTAGAAGGACATTTTTGACATTGGAACTGGCTGGCAGAAATAGGTCTACAGGGAAGATAAAAAGCTTTTGTAACTACTCAGGTTCAGGGCTGAGGGCTTTTTGCCTCCTATGGGACTGAGATGTGAGCAAGCCTCTCTATGATTCCATGTAAATATACAAGAGTCTCTTCTGCATCCATGAAAGCCAGTCTATCTTTTCTTCCATGAAACTGAACAATAATAAAGTTTAAGCTGCTTCTGCCATGTATTTTGTCCCTGATAGGAGAAGTAACTAAAAAAGTGATCAAAAGATTTCTTTATATATTTTAGAAATATAAATCCTGTGTCAGATGTGGGATTGGTGAATATCTTTTCCCCTTCTGTAGGCTGCATTTGTGTCTCATTGACAATGTCTTTTTGCCTTACAAAAGCTTTTTAGTTTTATGAGACTCCATTTATTAATTATTGATCTTAGTATCTGTGCTACAGGTGTTCTATTCAGCAAATTGTCTCCTCTGCCATTGAATTCAATGCTATTTCCCACGTTCTCTTCTATCAGGCTCAGTGTAACTGGATATATATTGAGGTCTTTGATCCACTCCTAGTTGAGTTTTATGCAGGGTGCACAGATACGGATCTATTTGCATTCTTCTATATGCTGACATCCAGTTATGCTAGCACCATTTGTTGAAGATGTTTTCTTTTTCCCATTGTATAATTTTAGCTTCTTTTCAAAATCAGGTCTCCATATATGTGTAGATTTACTTCTGGGTCTTTGATTCAATTCCATTGATCAACCTGTCTGTTTTTATGCCTATATTATGAGGTAGTTAAGACACAAAAAGACAAAAAATTGGTGACTATCTCAATTGTCATCAGAGAACCTTCATCCAGTAACTGATGGAAACAGTAGCAGAGACTCAGAGCCAAACTTCAGGCTAAGCTTGGGAAAACCTGCTGAAGAGAGGGAGGAAGGACTATATGAGCCAGCCACAGGGGTCAAGGATATCACAAGAAAACCCACAGAAACAATTAACTTGGGAACATAGGAGCTCTCAGAATCTGAAATGACAACCAGGAAGTCTGCATGGGACTGGCCGAGGTGTCTACTTACATGTGACAGTTGTGTACCTTGATTTACTTGTGGGAATCCTAACAATGGGAGCAGGGCCTATCCCTAACTTTTGGCCAGCTTTGGAGCACCTATTTCACATCCTGGGTTGCCTTGCTAAGCCTTAACACAAAGTTGGTGCTCAGACTTACTGCAACTTGATATGCCAAGCTTTATTTTCACCCATGGGAGCCCTGCCCCTTTCAGAACAGAAACACAGGTGGAATGGATGGGGCATTGTGAAGGGGAGAAGAGGGTGGAAATGGGAGGAGAGGAGGGAGGGGAAACTGAGGTTGGGATGTAAAATAAATATATTAATTTAATTGAAAAAGAAAGATTCTGCAAATTGCCTCAATATTAAATACTAGATTAAATATAACATTTTTACTCTTTAATATAATGTATCATTTTGATATTTATAACCTAATAAAAAGTTAATCATAGGAACAGAAATGATCAAACAAAGAGCAGTCAGGAATGGAAATCACTGACTGACTTCCACAAACTAGGGGACAGAGAAATAGATAATGCTGAGCAACTTGTTTAACATTTCAGTAATGCATAATGAATAGTCCTTTAAAATATAGTTCCATTATGTTTAGGTATGTTCCCTGTATTCCTGACCGCTCCAAGACCTTTATCATGAAGGGGTATTGGATTTTGTCAAATGCTTTTCTGAGTCTAGTGAGATGATCATGTGTGTGGTTTTTTTGTTGTTGTTGTTTTTGTTTGTTTGTTTTTTTCTTTGAGTTTGTTTATATGGTTTATTACATTGACAGACTTTCATATGTTGAACCACCCTTGCATCCCTGGAATGAAGCATACTTGATCATGGTGGATAATTGTTTTGATATGTTCTGGGAGTCTGTTTGTCAGTATTTTATTGAGTATTTTTGCATCAGTGTTCATGAGGGAGATTGGTCTGTAGTTCTCTTTCTTTGTTGCATCTTTGTTTGGTTTAGGAATCAGGGTAATTGTATCCTCATAGAGGGAGTTTGGTAATATTCCTTCTGCTTCTATTGTGTGGAACAATGTAAAGAGTATTGGTATTAAGTCTTCTTTGAAGATCCAGTAGAATTCTGCACTGAAATCATCTGGTCCTGGGCTTTTTTTGGTTGGGAGACTATTAATGAATGATTCTATTTCCTTCGTGGTTATTGGACTATTTAAATGGTTTATGTGGTCTTGATTTAACTGAGGTATGTGGTACCTATGCAGAAAAGTATCCATTTCTTTTAGATTTTCCAGTTTTGTGGAGTAGGGGTTTTTGAAGTATGACCTGATGATTTTCTGGATTTCCTCACTGTCTGTTATGTCCCTCTTTTCATTTCTGATTTTGATAATTTTGATGCTCTCTGTCTTTTCGTTAGTTTGGATAAGGGCTTGTCTATCTTGTTGATTTTTCTCAAAGAACCAACTCTTTGTTTCATTAATTTTTTTTATTATTCTCTTTATTTCTATTTTATTGATTTCAGCTCTCAATTTGATAATTTCCTGGCATCTGATCTTCCTGGGAGACTTCGCTTCTTCTTGTTCTAGAGCTTTCAGGTGTGCAGTTAATTCACTAGTGTGAGGTTTCTCCAACTTCTTCATGTGGGCATTTAGTGCTTTGAATTTCCTGGAGAGGATGTGGAGCAAGGGGAACTCTCCTCCACTGCTGGTGGGAATGCAAGATTGTACAGCCACTTTGGAAATCAATATGGCACTTCCTTAGAAAATTGGGAATCCATCTCCCCCAAGACCCAGCTGTAGCACTCTTGGGCATATACACAAGGAATGCTTAATCATACCACAAGGGCATTTGCTCAGCTATGTTCATATAAGCATTGTTTGTAATAGCCAGAACCTGGGAACAACCTAGATGCCCTTCAACTGAAGAATGGATAAAGAAAATGTGGTACATATACAAAATGGAGTACTGCCCAGCAGAGAAAAACAATGGCATCATGAGGTTTGCAGGCAAGTGGATGGATCTAGAAAAAAATCATCCTGAGTGAAGTAACCCTAACACAAAAAAGACAAACATGGAATGTACTCACACATAGGAGGATACTAGATATAAAACAAAGATGACTAGACTGCTACACAACTCCAGGGAGCCTACCTAGGAAACAGGACCCTAAGAAAGACATGGATTGCAAAATGACAGAGAATTGGATGAGATCTACATGAACAACCTGGATGACAGTGGGAGTAATGAAGGGCAAGTTTTGAGGGAAAGGGAGTTTAGGTGGGCAGGAGATCCCAGCTGGATCAAGAACAGAAAGGGAGAACAAGAAATAACAGACCATGATAAATGAAGACCACATGAGAACAGGAAGAAGCAAAGTGCTAGAGAGGTCCCCAGAAATCCACAAGGATACATCTACTGTAGACTACTGGCAATGGTTGAGAGAAAGCCTGATCTGATCTAGTCTGGTGATCAGATGGCCAAACACCCTAACAGTCGTGCTGGAACTCTCATCCAATAACTGATGGAAGTGGATGCAGAGATCCTCGTCCAGGCCCCAGGTGGAGCTCCAGGAGTCCAATTGGCGAGAAAGAGGAGGTATTGTAAGAACATGAATTGTTGAGACCAAGATTGGAAAAGCACAGAGACAAATATCCAAACTAATGGAAACACATGAATTATGAACCAAAAGCTGTAGAGCCCCCAACCTGGAGCAGGCTCTCTGGATAAGTGAGATAATGGGATAGCTTGAACTGTTTGGGAGACACACAGGGAGTGGGTCCCGGACCTGTCCTTAGTGCATGAGCTGGCTGTTTGGAACCTTGGGCTTACACAGAGACACTTTGCTCAGCCTGGAAGGAGGGGACTGGACCTGCCTGTACTGAATCTACCACGTTGAGCTGAATACCCAGGGGAGTTTTGGCTCTGGAGGAGATGGGAATGGAGGGGAAAGGCTGGAGTGAAGGTGGGATTGGGGCCCTGAGGGTATAGGACAGGGGAACCCATGGCTGATATGTAAAATTAAGACAGAAATATAATTTTTAAAAGTAATAAAAATAGTTTCATTTATCAGCAGAATTATACATTATAGTTTAAAGTAATATAAAAGAATAGTGAAGCACTATCCTAATTGTCTTATTCATAAAAATCCAGATCAGATATCAAGGGTGAAATCTCAAAGATCAGAGAAGCAACGGAGCAGCCACAGTCACTTCTTACCTCTCCAGATGCTCTGACTCAATGTGGGAGGGTATCCTCTCTCCACCTGCTTCATATTCCTGTCTCTATCTCCCAATGCTGGGATTAAAGGCATGCTCCACCACTGCCAGGCTCTTTCTCTTTTAGACTGATTCAATCTCATATAGCCCAGGATGGCCTCCAGCTCCTGACCTTCCTGCTTCCTCCTCCCAAGTGTTGGGATTAAAGGTGTGTGCCACCACTACCTGGCCTCTATGGTTAACTAGTGGCTAGCTCTGCCCTCTGATCTCCAGGATAGCTTTATTTGTCAGAACACAGACAAAATATCATACAACAGAATAGGTCCCATAATTATTTGTTACAAAAAGGAAAACAAAAGCAGACAGCATTCTCCTGATTTCCGTTATACATACACACACACACACACACACACACACACACACACACACACACACGGGATACCAGGAGCAAATATTTGTAAATGATAAATATATTTGGTGGGTTGATTATGGTGACATTACCTGACTACATGTATATGTGCAAAATGTATACATTGCAGATATGCAATTTATAGATATTGAATATGACTCAATAACACATTAACATTTAATATTAATATACTACTAGAAGTATATAGATTTATTACTATATAAAAATTAAACAAATAATAATATTGCATAAAATATCTTCCTAGAGTCAAAAGTGAGATATAGAAATAACAATATCCATTTGGATATTTTGTTTATTTGAATATGCTAATAAATGAGAATTTATGATCCAGAACACGTAGAACTAACTTTGATAGATCAAAATAAGTCAATGAAATTAACATTCTGAAAGGACTGACACAGAGAGCAAACAATGCTTTCCTTATCAATGTATTTTTATTTTTATTCAATTTTCTGAATAAATAAGCAAATGTTAGACAATTTTCTGTCCAGGTAAAATTAAAAAAAAAAAAACAATTAGAAACATTTAATTGATACTTTCCTGGTCTTTTTGAAATACTGTTTTCTACCAAGTGACATGTGCTCATGTAAGTCTAGTCCTGTTTTTAGGCTGTTCAAAAATAAGACATGTGATGATTAAAAACTTCATGAAGTTCACTATGTAAATGAGTGTAAAAATTTCTACTCATTTAATCACCTGATATTTAACTTACATAGTCATGTTTTCTATGTATCAATACTATTGTAATTTTCTGAGATCTACCCTGTCCAAGCTAAGCTTCTTCTCAAAGTACTTAGAAGAACCCCTGTGTACATCTACAATGTGTTTTTCTATTGCATCTTCAAAGATTTTAAAGTCCTATAAATATAAACCTCATTTCCTATAATATGTTTATCAATAATATGAATACTTTTTCGATTTTTCACAATAATGTTCATAATGTGTGTTCCCAAGTTCCTCTGGATGCTTTTCATGATCTGGTCACCAGGGTGGCAACATTGGAAGGTACCAAATCTTTATAAGAATGAAAATTTACCAGAAGAATTCTAGATGCAATTACATATTCCAATTTAAAGTGATTGAGTGTATTTTATTCATACAATGATAAGTTTCTTTCTTACACATATTTGAAATATAAGTTAGAATCTAAGAACTGAAATGATTCATTTATAATTATATGTTGTTTAAAATTTTGTACTATATATTTTGGTCATATCTTATTCTTTTCACTCTCCAGCTCCTCTTGGATGATTCCTGCCACCCTACCCAGAAAATTTCTTGTATTCTTTTCCTTACAAAAGACAAAAATTGACACAAGTTAAAAAAAAAAAAAAAAGATAAGACCAAAAAATACCAAAACAAAAAATTATGAAACAGAAAGTATGAAGTCAATTTTATACTGGATAACTACTTCTAGGCATGGTTCTTGCCATGCAGTGTGGTTGATATGCCCAGTTTTATACTATTAGAGAAAGTTGAATTTTATTTCACAGTTATCACTTGCAGATTCCTTCTTGGTTAGAAGTACTCTGTGTTTACTTTCCCTTCTCTGTAGTAGGTAGCCTTCCAGCTTTGACCTGGAAGTTCCAACCCCCCATTGAGGCTTCCATAATAGTCAGACCTGCAAGGCCAGGCTGAGAGAGCATGCTGAAGACCAGAGTTCTGGATGCGGGTGCTCTCTCTCTTGGTTCCTGGATCCTGGACGCTGGAGGTAGACTGAGCAGAGTTCTCCAGAGAACACCGCTGGACTGTACTACACCTTTCCCAGACCCTGCAACCTACCTATCCCTTCAATTGTAAGTGACCCCACAAAATAAACCTCCCTTTTAACTATGTAGAGTGGCCTTAATAATTTCCCCAATACTTCTCAGCGCTGGAATTTTGTCTAGTTTGAACTTGTGGTGGTCTTGTGCATTCTGTCACCGTCTCTCTGAATTCATGTGCATTTTATCCCTATCATGTATGGAAGACTATTTCCTTGTGGTCTTCTACCCCTTCTGACTCTTGCAATCATTCTGTGTTCTTTTCCACATAAATCCCTGAACCTTGAAATGAGTACTTTGATAAAGATGTCCCCTGTAGGGATGAGTCCTCCAAAGTCTCTCACTCTCTGCATAATATTTAGTTGTGGATCTGTGTCAATAGCCATTTACCATGAAAAGATGCTTCTCTAAGGAGGACTTAGTGATGGTCTGGTCTATGGTTATAGCAGTATGTTATTGAGAGTCCTATTATACTTTTTTTTGTGAGGGGGAGTTGAGGATCGAACCCAGGGCCTTGTGCTTGCTAGGCAAGCACTCTACCACTGAGTTGGGGATTTAGCTCAATGGTAGAGTGCTTGCCTAGCAACCTTCAGGCCCTGAGTTCAATCCTCAGCTCAAAAAATAAAAGAGTCCTATTATAACCCTATTTTTGAGATGCTATATAAAGATCACAAGTTTTACAGTCAAACAAAACTTGATTTAGATAGTCATCCATCCTGTGTTGTGTGACATTTGCAATATAAAGAACCTTTTTGAGCAAAGGGTTCCACCACTATTGTATTTATTCCAAATCTGAATATAATGTGAATTAGAGAATCATGGACATCTCACCACAAGTTATCCAATTTAATCATTTCAACAATGTGAATGGTATTATTATCCAGAGGAAATTGATAGTTAGTGAAGATAAACTTTTAGTATGTGCATGTGTATGTATGTACCATATAAGAGTATGTGTTTTTGTGGAAGGTACATGTGCATGTGGGTTTGTATATGAATGCACGAGATTGATGTTGAATGGCTTCATAAATTTTAACTATTGAGACTATATCTTTAACAAAGCTGGAAATTCACTGATTTGGTGAGACTGACTAGCCACCAGACCCCAGAGATCCTCCTATTCTATCTTACCAGTGCTGGGATTAAAATTTAGCATAGCTACAGCTAGATTTTTTTAATTAATCAATTATTTTATTTAATGTATGCTGGTATGCTTGTGTGGGGATCATTTTATAGATAACTGAGCCACCTCCTCAGTCCAAGTTATCTAACTCTGACTTGAACTTAAGAGTTATGATTTTACTAGGGCCAGTTTAATAAAATACTATAGATTGGATGGTAAAAAAACCTAGAAATTTATTTCTAAGAGTTCTGGAGATGTAAGGTCCAAGATCAAAGCTTTTAGGACATTTGGTTTCTTTATTAACAATAACTTGAGCTATGGATTATTGGCACCTTGAGGGAACTCGTATCTGAAAGACTCTTTAGGAAAATAGAGGCTTTTATCACATACACTGAATAATTAAGAAGTCATAGTCAGCTTTTCACTTTCACAGCACTGAGGCAGGATGGCTATAGGTTGAGAACAATCAGGCACAGATAGACAATACATAGGAGAAATATTGATTTCTTTCCTGGAAATAAGTGGAGACCTTTCAGGAACTTGAGGTTACTGGTGTTTCCAGTCATGGTTGCTTTGGATTTGAAATATATATATATGAAAATAAGAGAAAAGAAACTAGTCAAATACAGGTGTTCAATCTTGTTTAATTACAAGACATTTATCAAATAGACAATCTTATTTGATTACAAAGCATTTCTCAAATAATCTACAAATTCACCTCAGAGCTATGTACACTCTGACTTAAATGCTAAGGAAACAGATCTGAAGTGGGAACAGAGACATCAAGCCATTTCATCCCTTGCAGACATCATCAGACTTAAGGGGAGAGTCAATATTTTCAGAAAAAGAATGGTTTTCAATTTTCTAAAAAGTAACCTAGCAACTGTAATCATAACCCAGAGGGCAGAGCCACTATCTATAGAAAACTAGTAGGAAACTAGTAATTTGTTCCCTAGCATGTGATCTGTAGAACTGATGATTCGTGTATCAACTAGGAGCTGGGAAAACTAGCTTCATTTAGTTTTTCTCATTAATACCAAAGGAGTAATTTTTATTACAAAGAGACAGTGACTCTGCTCAGATTGCCTGATGACTGAGATGACTTTGGGATTACTAAAGGCATCTCACAACACAAAATTTTCCTTCTGTGAGAATTTCCCCCAAGCCTTCTCTTTGATTTACAATGGTTACTACCAAGCTGTGTCTTCCTTTGACATTTTCTCAGTATCCTTGGAACCTTTTTTCATGCCATAACCACTTTTCACATAGGGTACCTGCTGCAGTAAGCAGCTTCCTTTACTATTTGTGTTTGTAAAAATGTGTTACTTTGCCCCAGGCCCAAAGGCATAGATAGAATCAAAGCTCCATGGACTGGTATTTCTAAAAGTATCAACCAAAATAGCTTTTGCTCCCTTTAACTAATTTCCTTCAGATATTTTCACAGCTGTAGGGAAGTTGAATCAGTAAACTATACACACACACACACACACACACACACACACACACACACACACACAGTTTATACACACACACACACACACATATATATATATATATATATGTGTGTGTGTGTGTGTGTGTGTATCAGAAAAATGAGATTCATAGTTTCATAGTTGAATATTTGTGGACCATGATTTCCTTATTACATGGATTTAAAGACTGTGAGAACAATAGTATAGTCAAAAGTTTTACTCTTCATAAGGGGGAAGATTGGGATTCTGTTGTATGAATCCAAGAAGTTGACCTCAAACTCCATACTATTTGCTTGAGAAGAGTGATAGTTCTAAATTTCTTCATTTCCTGATCATTTTTTCTGTGTGGAATTTAATACAGGTATCTATATCAGGTCTCAGATATCTGGATCAAGTTAACACATACAAATGTGCGTTCCCTTTTATGACTTTCTTTCTGCTTTTTGAAGTTTCCCTCTTAAGTATTTAATAGTTATCATTCTCTGGAACTCAAGTCGTCATAACTGTAATTTGTCTCTTGTAGCTGAAGATTTTCTGTGTCCCACACAGGGCCAGCAGCCACTCAGACTCAAATAAACACACAGACACTTATATTATTTAAACTGTTTGGCCTAATGGTTCAGGCTGCTTGCTATCAGTTCTTAGCGCCTATACTTCTCATACTTGATAATTGTTCTGTTATATGTAATTTTACTATGTTAAGGTTAAAACCTTTCCTTTTAAAAAAAAAAAAAAAAACAAGAGGGGGGAGGGAAGTGCTGGGAATCCTGGGAATGTGTTGCTCTGATTGATTGATAAATAAAATGCTGATTGGCCACTAGTGGGAAGAAGAAGGTTGAATCAGGAGACTCTGCCAGCTGCCCCAAGGATAAGCATGATGTAAGATACCAATAAGCCACAAGCCATGTGGCAAGGTATAGATTAGTAGAAATGGGTTAATTTGAGATAAAAGAACAGATAGCAAGAAGGCTGATATGGCCATGCTGTTTATAAGTCTCTCTGTGTGTACTTGGCTGCGGAACTGGCAGGTGAGAGAGAATTGTCCTGACCATGGATCAGACAGGATAAGGAAAGCTTCAGCTACAGTCTCTGAGTTTATTTCCTCTATGGAGCAGGGACTTATTCTTATACTAAACTCTTGGACATTTCCCCCTTAGTTTCCTATCTATATTTCCCTACAGCTCCCACCAACTTTTCAATTCATTCATCATTCCTTTAAATAGATGTTCTGTTTTGATAGGTTGTTGAGAATTTGTGGCTATTACCCATGGGAGACTTAATATAATCCGATTATTTCAGCTCTACAAAAGTGCAGTATCTATATTATTTTCTTCATATGATGTACTTTTTACATGATGATATTTTTACCTTTGCTAGTGCTTCCTGAGAAAAGCATAAGATTAAAAATCTTTGAATCTTACAAATTTAAATATTTAGAAGCAATTTATTATAATATATTCCATCAAAATATGGTATCCATAGAGTATGGTATTTGCAATATAAATGAATTTGACATCTATCATGTATCTTTAGGTCACAGAATAGAATTTAACTCAACCAGTGTTTGCAGTCTTTTCCCTATTCTTGACTATTGTGGGATGTCAACCTTTTTTTATCTCTCTCTATATATACTTATTCATTTACTCATTTAGGGTTTTTAAGAAAGAATCTCTCTGAATAACAGTCCTAGATGTCTTGGAACTTGCTCTGTAGAGTAGGCTAGCCTTGAACTCACATATATCTATGTGCATCTACCTTCCTCCTGAGTGCTGGGATTGAAGAGATCATTCATTGCTATGCCTAGTAGATGTCATTATGTTTATAACATTTGATTCTTATGCTTTTAAGGAGTTGAAGGGAATAAAAGGCTCAGATGGGACCACCTTTTCAGCACATGGCTTTAGCAGCATGTAACTGATAGTTTAGTACAAAGCAACAACACACTTAAAACTGAAGAACAAAAAAAAAGAAAGAAAAAAAAGAGAAGGAGGGAGGGAAGAAGAGATAAGAAGAATTTTTCTTCTTGACTTATCTGAATTATTTTTTGATTTACTAGCAAAATAGAAAATAATTTTAGGCTTAATCACATTAATTATTATTTAATCTTAAGAATATGTCAATATTAAGGCAGTCTATCAAAATTGTAGCCTTTATTGTCACTTTACATACTGAATAGCTAATGTTTGGTCTTTTTATATTGCTAATTTGTTATATAGAATCATATTTGGAATATATATCAAATCTGAGCATGGCCTAATGATAATCATGGTTTTTAGCAATTTAAGTTACAAAAATGTACAAATAACATTGTATATAATACAATCACCATTTTGGGATTAAATTGGGAGTAAATTCAGCATGTTTTTAGAGTGCTACATTATTTCAATAAAATCTCTAACAATAGAACAAAAATGTAAGCTTGGAGATTTGAGAGCTAAAAATTTGATATATGATTTTACTTTCTCTGGTATTCAATTTCTGGAAATCATACTGTCTGCAGACAAGAGGAATTGTGTCTAATAAATATTTTGATGTCATTGTTATTATTTAGGCTACTGTGTTTGATTATCAAAATAATTAGCCTTCTTACTATATACAAATAAATGTATTTAAATGACCAAAAGAAAGAAATTCATGACATTACATAAATTTCATGTATGGGGGAGATCAAATGTGAATCAAATCATTTGTTTTCAAAATAAATAACTTTATGTCAAACAGCGTTCAAAGAACAGTTATTGACTGTGAGGTGCACAAGGTAATTACTAGTACATAAAGTGGCAATCAGAGATAAAATAAGTTTACTATAAAGATATGCGAGGTTGCACTTAGATTTTTATATTAATTCTTTTTATTTTTGACAATTTCATACATATATAAAATATATACTCACTTTTCTTCCCCTTCTGATTTTTGTCCCACTCTATCTCCAGTCAGTTCTGTTTCATCCATACAAGTCTATTAACTATACCATGACCTTTAATTTTATTCTGTGAGTCATTGAATTTAACCACGGATGTCTGTGTGACTCTGGGTTTGGAAGCAAAAATTGTCACTTGATTTCCTATACAATAAAATGTTTTTTTAGTATTAACTCATGTTGTTAGATGTCAAAAATAATTAGCTTTTCATGAAATTTTTGTAGCATAAAGAAATTGAGAGAATATCATATTAAATTGCATTGATGTTTTGTCTCCTAGGAATGTTATAAGCTATACCCATAAAATACCTACATGACGACTTAAACATGAGCTGTACAAAGACAACAAAATGGGGAAAGCCCATAAGCCTCAAACTTACACAAAGAAGTACAGGCAGTTAAGAAATACTGAGAGACCACTAGTCTTCCCAAGGTTATTCAAAACCAAATGCCTGGCCCTGAAAATCTTCCTGCAAGTAACATTATATTGGCTGAGCAGGTTGTATTTACATATCTAGTAATTTATATGTAAACATACATACCATATGTGTGTGTGTTTGTGTGTGTGTGTGTATGTTTAACAATTAATGAACACAGATTCCATGAAATTAAAAGAGAGCAAGGAAAGTTGTATGGGAGGGTTTAGAGGGAGGAAATGTTGGGGGGTATGTAATTTTATTATAATCTCACAAACTAAAAGAAATAATCAAAACATTTAGAGAGTCCATACTATTTGTTTTTGCTGCCTGAGGGGCCAGCACGGAAATTGACAGAGTTGGCTCATACAATGACTTTTTTATCTCATGGAGTTAGGGAAAAAGACACTCACACATTCTTGATGGTTTCATTCCTTATTATTCTGTGTCCTTCATTCTGTGTTCTATATTTTTTCATGTCTATATCCAGGAAAAATATTCCTTCTACCTCTCCTGATATTTTCCTTCTCCTTCTAACTCTCTTAAGGTTCTCTTCATTCTCTGATTCTTGATGTTTTTCCTTCTAACCCATTTTAACTCTATCTTTATTCTTTTATTTTACAGCTTATGTAATCCAGTGAAGTCTTTCAGGAAATATAAAAATTACAATACAGTTACATTCTGTTTTTCAAGTGAATTATTACAATGAATATAAAACAAACAGTAAAAACAGTATGTTTTCCATATACCTTACATGATTAAACATTTTACACATTACAGATGAAAAATTATCCCAAGAACCCACATACATTCATGTGCAAGAAACTTGTTATAGATTAACTGTGTAGGCAAACATATCCTTTTCAGTCAAGTCTCTTACTGGCAGGCTGTGTTTAGCAGTTATAAAGAAAGAGCCAATTATGTTATTACTTATCTTGGAAGGAAATCTTATAAGGAATCTTAAAGGCATCACAAACCCAAACTTTTGTACATGAAAAGCAATCAGTCAGCTCTGCTTTAAATCTTCACCTACTCATTGATAGTTTTTTATAGCAGAAGATTGAGGGCAGAAATAAGTATAAGAAATTAATCATCACTTTTGGTAATCAACCAATCCTAGCAAAGAAAGTACATCACTATAACTGCTATATATTTTTCCCTGATTGTAACATGCTTCTCATTCAAAATGTGCCTTTCTAAAACTTTAGATTGTCTTCTTGTTTTTTTTTTTTAACCTCAAAGCTATTTAACAAAAACATCTTAGTCTAACTTTAAGTTATTTTCAAAGCTTTGTTTCAGCTATGGTGCCCTCTGAAACCTGTGAACACTGCTCTGAACATTAAGGTTTAAAAATTTTAAGCTAGCTAGTTTATGGGGACTCAATTATTTTTCTCATCACCCTAAGCCAACATCTATATGGTTCCTCAATAGAAACTCATGTGTTCTAGCTGTGTGATACTTCCTTGTTTTATTTTTTAACCATCAAAAATCTATTTAAACTTACATTATTATTGTCAACCAGACAGAACAGCTTAAGAAGAAATCATCTTCATTGTAATGCACCAGTAAAAGTGTCCAGTAGAACAGGATATTTCTATGAGATAAACAGACCACATTACAGGCAGTGGGGGATCTCTCCACACCCATTCACACCATGCCAGATACCAGAGAAAGATTGTAGCAGCAAACATGTAAAGGCACAGCAGAAGCAAAAGACATTCCTGGGTCTATGGTCTCAGAGCCTTGTGTATCTGAGATTCACCCAGCAGGGATTAGCCTCCTGGTGGGCTGACGCCTTGAGCTTCAATTGCCACCTGCTACTCTTCTGACACAGCCACCAGCAATTTGTTGTGGAAATGTATGTTACAATTGAAACAATATATAAAAATTGGAAATATAAAATACCTATAGTGACCTTATATGCTATTGCTAATGAGAAAGCAATAAATAATTAGAATTTAAATAGTGTTTTAATGGCTGTTCTTTGTTGATTTGGGAAGAAAGTGTGTGTGTGTGTGTGTGTGTGTGTGTGTGTGTGTGTGTGTGTGTGTGTGTGTACACTTTAATCCAAATAAATATAGCAAATAAATTACCATGGTAAACACAATAGCTATTTTCTTTTGTTAAATTTCTACTGTTTTGGATCAATGGGGATAACACTGATAGTGGTGATCCCAAATAGTAAATGAGATAGTGGAATCATCAATACTTTGTTTTCCATTCTCCCTAAAAAGAATTTTTGTATCTCAAATGGTGACTATGAGTTTAGGAGTATAGCTGTAGGTTGAAGCCAGTAGAAAGATTCTCTAATTGTACATGTTTACGTCACCAAAAGTGTATGTGGTAGGCAGATTATGTTGCTCAGATACACATAAAGAAGTAGAATATTAGGTAGTTTCCAAACGTTCTTAACATCCCTATCACCCTTATCACCAACCATAATCACTGTCTGCACTTTCCCCACTGTAGCTATTCTGACCTGATTTCTCTGTTGGCTTGCTTTATCCAATGCTTTGTTCACATCCACTTTGT
Source organism: Onychomys torridus (assembly GCF_903995425.1). Taxonomy (NCBI): domain Eukaryota; kingdom Metazoa; phylum Chordata; class Mammalia; order Rodentia; family Cricetidae; genus Onychomys; species Onychomys torridus. The sequence goes on from NC_050444.1 coordinate 71,368,906, forward strand.
TATTGCAATTTATGCCATTGCAACTTGCATTTTAATTTCTGGATGTGGCCCCCACCAAGTAAATTCTTAGTAATTTATTTATCTTTTTTTATTATTGGTGAACATAGAGTTTGTTACCAGCTCTTGTCTACTAGAAAATTTCTGTAATTGACACTTTATGTGTCATCCTTGGTGAATATTTAGTCACATGTAACTTGAGTGTCCTACTTGCAGTGAAGTTTGCTTTTAGTTTTCTATTTTGGTTTCTCTGTCTCTCTCCATCTTTCCGTCTCTGTCTCCTCTATCTCTGACTCTATCTCTGTCTCTCTGTCTCTCTCTCTCTGTGTCTGTGTGTTTGTGTGTGTGTGTGTGTGTGTGTGTGTGTGTGTACACCCATGTCTGAAGTTCATAACAATTTATCCCTCTATCAGCATTGAGAGCTTTGGGGTTCTCCACTGTTAAAAACCCTTATGTAGATATCACTGCAGTGTTGTAGTCACTTGTAGCAATAACCATTGACACTTTGGTTCAGAGATTTGTCATCAGTTGTGAAGAGCTGCTTCAGGCTGAAGGTATTAATCAACTTGCTTTGTAAGTCATTGTCCTTGGATCAGAACTTCTTATAATGAGTCAAAACTTCATAGGAGAAACAAGGAGAAAGTTCTGGTGTTTCCTAAGGCTCCTCTGCAAAGTAGGCGTGCTGACAGTTTGCCACCATTCTGTTACCAAAGCAAGCTGTGTGAGAAAGTGACACCTCAGCTGCATGCACATGAAATATGAGTTACAAATGTATGATCCTATGAAATTGATAATAGAAAATTACAATCTTCCATTTTATTTCTTTTTTCTTTTTTAAAATTTATTCTTCTCTCATATAATACATCATGACCACAGTTAGTAGAAAAAAAGCATATTGATATCTTAACTGGCTTAAGATGTACTATACTCATAAGTATCCATGCTAATTGTCATTTCAAATGTTTATTTGACATTTGGATAACTTCTGTTAAGAACTGACTGCTGACATGTTTTGCCATATTTTGATTATATCTATTTTATTTATGACTCATTAGGAGGGCACCAAGCGTTTTCTTTCCTGAAAATGACTTCTTTTCAAATACATATTTTGAACATTTGCCCCACCATCTAATTTATACATGTGTCCCGTTAATGTGATGATTTGATGTTTATAAATACAACTCAGTAGAGATTGTTTAATTTTAATTTTCTTTGTGTTTGAGCTATTTTTATCTTGTTGAAGATATGTTTCATACAGTTGGTTTTTATAATATTTACATTCGTATCCATAGTCTAACTGGAATTGATTTTGTATATGTTTTTAAGAGATTCACATACATTATTTTTCTGATATTACATTTAGTTGGTCAGCAGGATACATTTTTAAACATTTTGTTTTTCCAATGAATTTTTGCCAACACGGTCAAACTCAAGGATCCACATATTAGCATACACATGACTTTTCTCTGTTTTGCATCACTGCTTCATTTGTGTGAATCAGTCCAAATGCCAGAGTTTTAATTTTACTCTCATGATAATAAATCTTGATATCTGTTGGTATAAAACCTACAGTTCTGTTTCCCTTGTGGCTAACTTGGCTCTCTGTAGCGTTTTGCCTTTAGATAGAAAGTTCTAAATCATCTTGCCAATATCTACAAAATACTACTGGAGGCTGCAGAGTGCAATGAAACTGTAAATATAGTTGGAAGAAATTAATAACATGAAAATAATGATGGTACTGTGATGTGAAGAAAGTAAATTAAGAACCATTTGCAACAAGAAAAACATAAAAGCTTCTGTACATATTATACCAAAGATATTAGTACTTTAATACCCTTATAGAGAGAGTTAAAAAAAAGACAGTCCTTTCATGTTCCTGAATATTATAAACATCAATTAAAATTATGCATACACATATAACCCTAATGTAATCCAAAATAGACTTAGAAAGTAATTTTGGCACTTTATAATATTGGGAAGTTTAAAAATTAAATGAAAATTTAAAACTTTTATATTTATGTTATATATAACAGAATATGCCAGTGTACAAGGATGGAGGTGAGAGGATAATTTGTAGGAGTCAGAAGTCAATTCTTTCCTTCCACTGTGTGAGATCCAGGGATCAAACTAAGGTTATGAAGCTTGACAGCAAGAATATTTACCCACTGAGCTTTGTCACTGCTGCCTAGTCAAAATCTTTTAAACATACTGGTGGATAAAAGTTTCTACAGCTAAATGGTAAAATAAATTTATATTTCTGAGAACACAGAAAGTAAATCTCAGGGCTATAATGGCAAGATACATTACAAGAAGCTAAATAAAAAAATATGTGGATGTGTGCACAGTCTTCCTTTTTATTATATTTGTGTTTTAATTTTACACATCAGCCATGGGTTCCCCTGTCCTCCCCACTCCCACCCCCAACCCCACTTTCCCCCCATCCCCTCCCCTCCATTCCCATCTCCTCCAGGGCCAAGACTCCCCTGGGGATTCAATTCAGTCTGGTAGATTCAGTACAGGCAGTCCATTCCCCTCCTTCCAGGCTGAGCAAAGTGTCCCTGTGTAAGCCCAAGTTTCTAAACAGCCAGCTCATGCACTAAGGACAGGTCTGGGTCCCACAGCCTGGATGCCTCCTAAACAGTTCAAGCTATTCAATTGTCTCACTTATCCAGAGGGCCTGATCCAGTTGGGGCTCCACAGCCTTTGGTTCATAATTCATGTGCTTCCATTCATTTGGCTATTTGTCCCTGTGCCTTTCCAATTTTGGTCTCAACAATTCACACTCTTATAGTCCCTCTTCTTTCTTAACAAGTGGACTCCTGGAGCTCCACCTGTAGAACTAAATATGCAATATGAATTATGCAATAATGAACATTCCAGTCAATATAATTTTTAGTTAATTTTATTTGGATTACCACAGTGGTTTAATTGAAAAAAAAATAAAAGTCACTTATTGCCTCACATGTTTGAACATATGGTTCCCAGGTGATAGCATTGTTTGAGGAAATTTAGGTGGTACTACCTCACTGTAGAAAGTTTGTCACTGGGGTGGACTTTGAAAAATATAGCCTTTCTTTCTATCTGCTTCCTATTTATGTTTGAAGTTGTGAGCTCTCATCTTCCTGCCTCACCCACCACATTTACTGTTTGTTATCATGACTCCCTAATGTGATGGACTCTTATCCTTTTTCAACTGGAAGCCAAAATAAGCTTCTCTTTCTTGAATAAGTTTCCTTGGTCACAGTGTCTTATCATAGCAACAGAAGGATAACTAATATAATTACTTATTAGTTCTGGAAAATATTGGATCATGTCTACCACATAAATTAGAAAGAAGATATTATGTTATGTTTAATTTACTTGTAAGTGACAGAAGGACAGGATTATGAAGTGAGATTAAGATCTATAAGGAAACGTAAATGAAGCATTTGGTTCTTTTGGTTGCCTGTGTGAAGTCAGAGGACAGGTTGGAGTACACTTGCTGACATGTAATGGATGTGTTAAGTGTGCGTTAGACATAATGCACTCATTTCACCTACACATTTGCTCCATGGGATTGTACTATATTCTCTTCCCATTCTTGGTGGTGTCACCCCTTCTTCTAGGTGCTGTAGGTTCTGTAGCTTGTCAATTTCTCACTCAGATAAATGAGCTGCCCTCTCTGATATAGCATGGTACCTTGTAGTCAGAAATTCTGGCAACACAATAGCAACAAACGATGTTACCCATAATTCAAACAGCTGACAGGAGTTGGTTTGTCAATACAAGCAGCCTTTTGACACAAATCACAATCCCTATCCATTGATTGCAAAGTGATGAGGGATATCCTGTCACTCTCCTTTCTGCTTTGGATGCAAAGTCCTCTGACTCTGCAGTGTTACTCTCTGTGGGAGGTTGCTGGCTGATTCTTGACTGATGACTGGTATTTTGCCTTATTCTAAATGGAATGAACAACTACTTTATCTTCATTTAATCTATATACTAGCATTTATAATCTGATTTCTTGTTTAATTCATTTAACTTAATATTATTGTGTGTTCGTGCTTCTGTGTGTGTGTGTGTATGTGTGTGTGTGTGTGTGTGTATGTGTGTGTGTGTGTATGTGTGTGTGTGTGTGTGTGTGTGTGTGTGTGTGTGTGTGTGTGTGTGTGTGTGTGTATTGTGTGCCATGTTACACATAACGAGACTACAGGTTTTTTATTTCTATTGTGTGGGTCTCAGAGTTGAAATTCAGGTCCTCAGCCTCTATGGTAAGTACCTTTATCCCTGAATCATCTTCCTAGCTCAAAATTTGATTTTTGTCACCAGAATGTTTTCCTTTGAAAAGATTTTCCAAAACATGTTTTGTTTTTTTTTTTTTTTTTTTTTTTTTTTTTATTTGTTTTTCTGCAATGAACTCATGAATTTCAAAGTGGATGAATGTAGCTCTGGGTGATTGTGGGATTAAGGACAATTTTTCTTTTCTTTTCTTTTCTTTTTTTTTTGCCTTAACTATATTTTTTTTATTATCAAGAAATCTTTTTAATTTTACATACCATCCACACATTCCCCTCCCCTACCTACTCCCATTCCCCAGCCTTCTTCCCTTCCCACCTCCCATTCCCACCTCATCCAAGGCAAGGCCTCCCATGAGGATTCAGTAGAGCCTGATACATTCACTTGAGGCAGGTCCAAACACCTCTCTCTGGCTGTAGTTTTCCTGTGTCCCATCTGGTCTGTAGCCGCTCAGATCCAAGTAAACACACAGAGGCTTATATTAATTAAAACTGCTCAGCTATTAGCTCAGGCCTACCATTGTTTAGGCCCTACACTTAAACGCAGCCCATTTCTGTTAATCTATAAATTGCCACATTTTTCATGGCTTTTCCTGTGTGCCATTACATGCTGCTCACTGGACCGCAGGTTGGCATCTCCTGACTCAGCCTTCTTCTTCCCAGAATTCTCCTTATCTGCTTATCCCACCTATACTTCCTGTCTGGCTTCTGGCTAATCAGCATTTTATTAAATCAGTGTACAAAAGCATTATTCCACAGCACCTCTCCTTGCACTAAGGCTGTGTAAGGTATCCTACCATAGTCAGTGGGCTCCAAAAAGCCCGCTCATACCCTAGGGATGGGACCTGTTCCCACTTCCAGGGGGCCCCTGTAGCAGATCAAGCTATATAACTGTCTGGCCTATGCAGAAGGCCTAGTCCAGTTCCATGGAGGCTCCACTGTTATTGGTCTACAGTTTATGAGTTCCCACTAGTTTGGTTTGATTGTCTCTGTGCTTTTCCCCATCATGGTCTTTATGCCCCTTGCTCATAGAACACCTCTTCCCTGTCTTCACCTAGACTCCTGGAGCTCAGCCAGGTGCTTGGCTGTGGAGCTCTGCATCTGTTTCTATTAGTTGCTGGATAGAGGCTCTATGATGACAGTTAGGGTATTCACTAATCTCATTGCCCATATAGAATATTTCAGGCAGCCTCTCCACTATTGCTAGTAGTCTAAGGTGAGGTTACCCTTGTGGATTCTCTAGCACCCAGTTTCTACAAATCCCCATGATGTCTCCCTCTATACTGGTATCTCTTTCATTGCTCCTCCACTCTATCCCTGTTCCAGCTCTACCATCTGGTTCCCTTATGTTCTCATCCCTCATCCCTTACCCTTCATTGTCCCCTCTACCCTTAGTCTTCTCATGGAGATCTCATCTATTTCTTCTTCCCAGGTTGATTCATGCTGCAATACAACATGATGGTCTTTGTTCCTTGGAGTCCCCAAGAGCTATTTCAAGTGAATACACTATATCAACTTCCTTTCTGTTTTTGTTTTGTTATTGTTGTTGTTGTTGTTTTTGGCTTCCTATAGATGTTATAAACACCTAGTCAGGTCTTTGAATGGTCTTTGTCAACTCTCTCCATTAACAGCCTATTCAAGTATCACTGAACACTCAAGTAACTATAAATATTACTACCATAATTACCACATTATCTTCTTCAAACTGATGTTGTGAGCTTCTTGCCACTTGTTTGCTGAGGGCCTTTAATTCTAAATGTTGACTGCTGTTTCTCTGGCTCCATTAAATACACATATGTACAATGTAAAATCTTTCAGTGGACAATAACTATCAAAAATTTAAAAAAAATAAAGAAAATTAATCAGATTCTATTTTCTATTTATAAACCTCTTTTCTGCCTCAGCGAATATAAGTTCACCTAAGAGGTGTGGCTAAACCTGAGGAAGAAACACAATTTAGCCAGACTTAATCCTCTATAGTATACTAAGGCTTTGCTTCAGATCCATGCTTATCCATGTCAAACCTATTTTCAGTTCTCTCTGAAGATGATCTAGTGGGCCTATAGAGAAACAAACCTGTGAAAGGTTGTTTATTTTATCTGTTAATATGTGCTTGGGGGGTAGCTGAGAAGATCTACACTGAATCTGAATCATGATTTCACTTAGCTATTTTAAAAATAATATTTTCTTTTTATAGAGCATACATATATAAATGCCATGGAATAGTGAAATACACATAACAAAAAAATAAGAGAACATGAAGAATTCAGTGTTTCAAACATAACTGGTTATATTTTTGCGATTTCAACTTGATGAAAAAATAAAAACACATGTAATTCAACATAGCAAGATAGACATCATTTGTGTTTCCAATACAGGGGCGAGTAGACAAAAAGAGATCCTGATATGGTGTTACATTTTTAATTTAGTCTCGTGAGAACTGTTCTATTTTAAATAGTATTCTTTATCCACATTATTAATAATATACTCACTAAAATAAGCATATTACTGAGTATTTCTTATGTGATGTTTCTTTGTTAGATGCCAGAGCATCTTCAAAAAGCCTACATAAAGTACCACAATTATTTCTCTCAGCATTTCAGTGCATTATCTACCCTTGGATTTTCCAATTTAGAGATACAGTATCATTACTTGAGAGTTTCTTTGTTACATAGTAGTTTTGAGATAGTAAGTTTCCATTTTTGAAAAATAAATATAGAAATATTAATTAAACCTGATCCTCCAACTTAAGATTATTAAAAATTAAAATAAAAATAAAGCATCTAGAATATCTTCACCTAATAAATATGATTTTTTCAGTCATTGAGTAAAGGGTTTCTGTTATTCTAGAGAAGTAATGTAGATGAACATGTAAATCAATCACTACAGTATTTGGAAAATGCATATGAAGTTGAATATGAAGAAACATATCTATAATAACTTTGAACAAGTGTTCAATAGTATACACAATTTAATATAAATGAAATTGCCCTTTCTAACAGGGATGAATATGTTCCATGTTTGGTAATCATACCATCTATACAAAAACTATATTTTATATAAAATTAAATATTCCAGAAAACTTCTACAATTGTCATAGATATATTTGTTTTGATAGGATATATTAATGATTGAAAACTATAGACTTAAAAGGATTGAGCTGATATTATTGATGTATTAAATCAAGTTTGTTTTAAATACCAAGAACTCTGAATACATAATCAGCACAAATGAAAGAAAATGACAAATGATGGGTTCTATGGCCTCATTGACTTTGTTCTTAAATATATATATTTGTACCTAAACTTTCAATTGCAAGAATGACATTTCAGTAAACATGAGCAAATATATTTAGTTGTATAAACTAGTAATTTATGCTATTAATTTAATTGTAAAATTAATGATCTTTTCTAATGTTCTTAAGTTTTGAATTTTAAGGTATTTAGATGTTTTATTTAAATATTTGAAGTTTATATTGAAAACACTTCTCTTTGCATTAATAATGTTTATACAAATATTTTGTAGCAGATGCTTCTAGTACCATATGTAGTGTATACTTTGTTTCTGAGTTGGATGTTATATTCCATTTAATAACCTGTCTTCTTCATTCTACAGTTCTCTCATTAATTCCTTGTGTCACAGTTTCAAAAGGTTTTGGTGACAAAATGTCATGTTATTCTATTTGTTATTACATTTCTATTTCAAATTCTGATTACTATGTTCCATGCATTCGTTACAGCCTGTAATTTCTTCTACCTATATGACATTACAAAGTACATTTCTTTTTAAATTCAAAATAGCTTTTTTCATACAATATATGCTGAATAAGTTTTCCCCTTTCACATTTTCTCCCAGATCCTCTCATCTTCCTTACTTACCCAAATCCATACGCTTTCTCTCTCTCATTAGAATACAAATATGTATCTAAAAAACAAGATGAAACAAAAACAAACAAACCAGAATAGGACATAACAAACAAAGAGGGAAAAAATGAGCCAAAGTAAAAGCTCTAGAAACACATATGGATGCAATAACACATGTTTGCATACACAAAAATCCTCCCAAAACACAAAACTGGAAACAATAATATGTATGGGAAAGGCATGGAGGATGAAGGAGGAGGAAGAAGAGGAAGAAGAGGAGGGGGAGGAGGGAGAGGGGGAGGAGGGGGAGGAGGATGAGGAGGAGGACAAGGAGTGGGAGGGGGGACGAGGGGGAGAAGGAGGAGGAGAAGGAGAAGGAGAAGGAGAAGAAGGAGAAGGAGAAGAAGAAGCATTCCTGACAAAGCATTATGAAATAATGACTTGAAATGCCATTGATTTTATTTTGTGTTGGTCATCTATTACAAAGCATAATTCTATATCCCATCCCATCACTGCAAGACAACTCAGCAAACAAATGCTATCATTACTCCTTAGAATATAGAGAATCTGATTTTAGGAAGGTCACCACCCCTGGGAGAAGTTATTAAATTTCACTAAACCTCAGATAACATTAGCTTTAAGACTCACCACAAATTTATAAATTAAAAATCAAAAGCATTTCTCAATAATCTATAAAATAAGTCATTTTAAATTTCTATTCTAATCTTATTAAACAATGTGATTCTGGAAGATTTTACACTCAGATGTTAATTGTGTCTTTGCTTTCACAGTTCAAATCTTCCTTTGTATGATTGATGTTTATGTTTGTAATATTATTCAAGCTATTTTCAACAATAAACAAATTCCTGGTTTTTGTCCTAATCAATTTATGTCTGTCCCCATATATATTTAAGTATACAAATAATAAATCTAATGATGTATATGATGTGAATAATGTGAATAATGGCACAAAACTAGCAATGAGTATGTCTGCATGAAGAAGAAATGAAGATAATATTACTGATTAGCAGATAGTGGGTTTAAAATGGTGCTGATTGTAATGCAAATTCCTATTTGAGATTATAAAATGCTTCTTTGAATTAATGAGATAAACCAATTTTCTGTTTTTATCTCCAGATCAGAGGCATTTATCAGCTATCCTACCCATTCCCTCCTGAAACAATTTGAAGAAAATGTTAAAAGGCTCAGTAACATCTGATCCCTTCAGCAACATGGGCTTTCTCTCTTTGCACAGCATTAAAATGTATTTAAATGCCTAACATTTGCCAAGACTATAATGGATTCCTAGTTCTTAGAACTTTTTTTTTTTTCTGATAAGACATGTACATTATACCTTGTCTTTTCTAAACTAATGTTTGAATTCTAAAACCTACAGGAAAGGGTCATTTACAAAATCTGACTGTGTATTTCCACAATGTTGTGTTACTGAGTATTTTCATTTTATCTTAACCAATTTTCCTCTCCAGTTTACGTATTGAACTAATTCAATTCAGCTCTTCTGCACATCTCTGGATATCACCCATCTTTCTGCTATGGCTTTGCTTTACTGAGTATGTTAAAAAAAAACCTCACTTGTCTGCAAAAATTTTTATATAATAGGAGATCCATGCTCTTCTCAGGGTTATATTTAGTTACTTCACTGAAATATGTATCTTTGACAGTATTCCTAAAACATGTTGTTAATGTTCAGCATTCGTTCACTTGGAAATAGAATATGCCTAAACTCATGTGTTAAGAGGATGAAAAAGAATTAGATTAAGGCTGAAATATGAATATTTATACTAGGTTTTGACTATTACTGGACATATAAATTACCTAGATAGTTTTTATTTTTACAAACTTTTGTATTACATGTCAGACAAATGCAAAGAATTGTAATAAATATTTAAAACTGTGGTCTCAATCTGTAGGTTTCAACAACTTTGCAGAATCAAACAACCCTTCTACAGGGGTTGCATACCAGATATTTACTTTACAATTCATAACAGTAGCAAAATTATAGTTACAATGAAAACAGTTTTATAGTTGGGGTCACTACAACATGAGATGTTAAAGGGTTGGAGCATTAGGAATGTTGAGAACCAGAGATCTAAAACGTCTATTGACAGGAGTCAATAAAACTATATTTAAAAGGTTTTTTTGAGAATTTTAATTGTGCAAACACCTGATGCTTTATATATTAGGCTAAAACTTATTTTCTTATTATGTACACTAGATATTAACCTAGACAATAGTTGAATAAAAATTTTAGAGAAGGCTGAAATGGCTTTTACACTGCCTGTAAGATTAGGAAACACCAAACTCAGGAATAAACAATGACAAATTATGTGGGTGTAGACAGAAGCATACATATTTAATATATAATAATTCAGTTTCATTTTATTTAAGTTGCATAATTAAATTGTGTTAACAGTTCTAAACATCTTACATACACCATGAAAATGTTAGAAAATGTTTTTTCCTTGATAATAATAGACAAATAATTAGAAATCAAAGCTACATGAATTGTGTGTTTTTATACCTTTATAATATTATGCAATATTTTAGAAGTGACTGTACAGGATAAATCTGTTTAAATGAGCATTCTATTTCTAAATAAACCTTTGTAATTATTTTATGCTAATTGCTGCTAATTAATATCTTTAAAGTCTGTGTTTATTTTTTTCTGGATTTTGTTCATGTTTCTCCTCAAGATTAGAAATTCATCTTCATCCCAGGTGGCACCCTATTTTTTTCTTAATATTAGCACTACAAGAAACAACTGCAATGGATTAAATCCAAAACAAACACCTACATAAACCACACTGGAGTAAACACAGTGACAGAATCAAGGTAGGGCTACATGTCTAATATTTAAAGGGGACTCTTATGGCTGAAGAGATGGCTCAGTACTTAAGAGCACTTGCTCCTCCTTCAGAGGACCTAAGTTCAGTTCCTAGAACCCACATTGTGGCACACAGCCACAGATAACTCCAGTGTCCAGTATATCATGCCCTCCTCTGGCCTCCACAGGCCCTACACATGGATTTGGTGCACATACATACAGGCAGGCAAACCAGTCACCCACATGAAAGTAAAGTAAATGCAACCTTAGGAAAGCTTGCCCTATGAAAACAGGAACTTTTACTGTTTTTGCTGTTTTGCTGACAAAGATGAGTTCCAAACAAGGAGCAATCCTAGAGCCTTCAATTCCTACTTAGGCTCTGTACCACTGACCTGAGCCCACACCTTTCATGTTTTCAAATGAATGCAGTATTTTTATCATAACATATTTAAATGTATGATAGAAACAAAAAGAAGCAAAGAAAATAATCTGTAAGTTTCAGTTGTAGGAAGATGAATTGAATTTTAAATGCATATTAGGAACCCATTCAAACTCTAAAAGTAGTATTTTAATATTTTGTTGGATTTTATCACCTTTAAAATAGACTCATTTTAAATTGTTTTCAGTTTAATAGGGAGATTTTAAAGAACTATGTGGGATTCGCATACATAGGCCCCATATCTGATTTGTCTTATTAATATTATGTATATGATCTATCACATCTAATGCAACAATGCTGACTTATGCATTAAATCAGATCCAATTATGCTGTGGATATCGCTCTGTACAAATAAAATGCTGATTGGCCAGTGGCCAGGCAGGAAGTATAGGTGGGACAAGAGAGAAGAGAATTCTGGGAAGTAGAAGGCTGGGGGGAGAGACCGCCAGCCGCCGCCATGAGAAGCAACATGTAAAGACACTGGTAAGCCACAAGCCATGTGGCAAAGTATAGATAAGCAGAAATGGGTTAATTTAAGATAGAAAAGGTAGATAACAAGCAGCCTGCCACGGCCATACAGTTTGTAAGCAATATAAGTTTCTGTGTGCTATCTTGGTTGGGTCTGAGCAACTATGGGCCTGGCGGGTGAGAGAGATTTGTCCTGACTGGGCCAGGCAGGGAAACTCTAACTACACAATTATCATATAAAGTTCACAGATTACTGATATGTGGTTGATATATTGTATACCCCAATAAAATTATATGGGGGTCAGAGAGCAGAATAGCCACTATATTAAACATAGAGGTTAGGCAGTAGTAGCACATGCCCACCTAGCATTTAATCCTAGCATCCCAGAGGCAGAGATCCATCTGGATCTCTGTTAGTTGAAGGCAACACTGGAAACTGCCAGGCATGGTGACATACACCTTTAATCTCAGGAAGTGATAGCAGGAAGCAGAAAGGTATATAAGGTGAGAACTAGGCTTGTTAAGCTTTAAGCTTTTAGCAGCAGTTCAGCTGAGATCCATTTGGATGAGTACTCAGAAGCTTTCAGTCTGAAGAAACAAGACCAGCTGAGAAGTTGGCGAGGTGAGGGTAGCTGTGGTTTGTGTTCTGTTTCTCTGATCTTCCAGCGTTCACCCCAATACCTGGCTCCAGGTCTCTCTCTCTCTCTCTTTTTTTTTTTCTATATAATAAGACCTTTTAAGATTCGTGCTACACTGATATTTCTTAGTTTTTGACCAAGTGTCTTTATTTTATTCTAGGATTGTTAGCAAGATACCATATCCTGTTTCATCACCATGTTTTGATTCCTCTGAACCATTTCTCATTATTTCCTATGTTTTATGATGTCAACAGTTTTGAGCAGAACTGGTGATATTTTTCATAGCATGCCTTTCAATTAAAATTTGATGCACATTTTTCTCAGGATCAGACTGAAGTTATAGATTTTGGGTAGAAGCCCAGAAATTCAGTAGAGTTCTGTTTTCATATCATCCTCAAGACTACACACTGTGAACACAACATTTCGACACTGACCCAGACCATCTGGGATGATTGTTCTTGTTGAAATGTAGACATACTGCATTATCTGTAGTTGGAATATTCTTTGGGCCATCAGCCGGCTCTTAAATAAAGACACAGAGACTTATTATTAATTATGAAGGCTCAGCCTTAGCTTAGGCTTGTCCTACTTGCTCTTTTAGCTTAATTTAACCTCTTTCTATTTATCTGTGATTTGCCTCAGGGCTTTTTACCTTTTTTTCATTCTGTGTGTCTTACTTCCCTGCTTCCTTTGTTTCTGGCTGGCCCCTGGCGTCTCCCTAGCTTCGCTTTTTCTTTCTTTCTCCCTCCCGCCTATTTCTCCTCCTACTTATTCTCCTGGCCCAGAAGTTCCACCTATACCTCCTCCCCTGCTATTGGCCATTCAACGTTTTATTAGACCAGTCATGTACCTTATGCAGGCAAAGTAAAATAGCAACACATCTTTGCAGTTAAAAAAGTGTTCTGAAACATAAATAAATGCAATACATCTCTACATAGTTAAGAAAAATGGAACATGTCTTTGCATAGTTAAATATTCTGCAACAACTATCTAGTAAGTAATGGGTCTTTGATGTACAAATGCATGCTAGAGCTTCTCTGCATTTTATATTTGTTGTGGCTGCTATTATAAAAGGCTTCAGATACCTTGTGTTGCTGCATATATTGGCACATGCCAATAATTCCATTGTGGGGAATAATAAGGCTATGAAATGGCTACATTGGCACATGTTTTAATGATAATAATAGTAATAATAACAATAATGTTAGCATAATCATTATTATGTTGCAAAGTTGTTGGTTTTTTTTTTTTTATGCTTTCCCTATGTCTTTGGGCTTTTCTAAGTATACCTTCCTAAGTAAAGTTGTGTTCTAGGGCCAGTTCAGCAACAATCACACTTCTATGACACTGCAGCCCTGTGTTGTGACTTGCAGGGAAATTCTATAATTTTCCAATTAAGTATCTGCCATACCATGAACTAGTGTTTGGAAATGTTATTCCAATGATGACCATACTTCTTACTCACTTTTCCCTACTACTTCTTACCCATTTCTTTCTGTTGTGTACCAAGAGCATAGAGTATATTCTTGGCCCCTGGGCTATTATGTAGCCTCTTCGGTAATGCACTCACACCGGGGTGGCTCAGAATAAGAAAGATATTCATTTTCTCAAGCTGGAATAATAGTTGAGGTTGGATCAAGGTACAAATCCCCACTGGACAAGACCTTTATAAGAAAGCACTTAGGACTGTTGAGGTTTGTGGTATTGTGTTCTCCAAAATATTGTGTACCCTAATAAATTTATCTGGGGTCAGAGAACAGACAGCCACTAGATACAGAGGCTAGAAAATGGTGGCACTCACACCTTTAATCCCAGCACTTGGGAGGCAGAGCAAGGCAGATCTCTGTGAGTTCAAGGTCACAGTGGAAACAGTCAAGCATGGTGACACATGCCTTTAATCCCAGGGAGTGATGGCAGAAACCGGAAAGATATATAAGGTGTGAGGACCAGAAACTAGAAGCATTTGGCTGGTTAAGCATTTAGCTGGTTAAGCATTTGACTGGTTAAGCATTTGGCTGGTTAAGAGTTTAGGCTTCTGACCAATAGTTCAGCTGAGATTCATTTGGATGAGGACTCAGAAGCTTGCAGTCTGAGGAAACAAGACCAGCTGAATAACTGGTGAGGTGAGGTAGCTGTGGCTTGTTCTGTTTCTCTGATCTTCCAGTATGCACCCCGATACCTGGCCAGGTTTAATTTTATTAATAAGACCCTCTAAGATTCATGTTACAGAGGTTAGGCATGGCTATTATAATCTCATGAGGACATCCCTAGCAGAAACCCCAAGAGTAATAACTTCTGAAGTGATCACCACATCTCTTACGCTACTGAAGTTGAAAGGAGGATGGGGTGGGGGCAGAAAAAGGTTTTGGAAGGAGGTAATGCTGGATCACTATTATGAATACTTACCAGTTGTCTTACCTTCCCCGGGAAGAGCTGAGTTTATCTTTCTCAATTACTCTAAAATCAAGGTCGGATTCTAGGCAGGAGAAGTTGCCAGAAATACACTGCTACTTCTACACTAACCTACTATAATTCAGTAGATTTTCCCATTATGTGTTCTCAAAGCAGGTTTCTAGCAGTCTCCATTGCAAGTGACCATGGCTTCTGCTCTATTGGGCAGGATGTCTCTGCTTCTTGAGATTTGAGAAATTTGGATGTAAATTGTATTCCCTCATGGGTCTAAGAAAATGTTTATGTAATCCATCTGATTTTCTATTCTAAGGTTGTAGTAATTACTTCTAGATCCTGTACAGGAAGAGTCTAAAATAAAAAATTTTAAGTGCTTTTTAGTAATATAGCAAAATAGCAAATAAAACTTTTAATGAAACCAAAATAAGACCGAATATTATCCATCAAAAATAATTTCAATTATATATGGGGATATGGCTCACTGATTAAAGGACTTGCTGCCCAAGCATAAGGCATGGGGACTGGTTCATAGAACTCACCTAAACGCTTAGATTGTATAGCGTGGATTATCTATACTCTCTGTGACTAAAAGGCAAAACTATTAGATCCTCTGAATATGATGGCCAATTAGATTAGGTTGATAGGCCATCTGTGGATCCAACTGTGCATGCACATCCCTTCAACATGCATGCTCCCACACACATGCAAACTCACAAACATGCATGCGAGAGGAAAAATGTGATTTCACTTCCACAGAAATATTGCCATATGAGAATGAAAAAAAATCCCTAAGAGCAAACAAAATAAAATTCTTATACTTGTAATATCCTAGTTAATTTTTTTTCATTTTTACAACTTCCAGATTTTTACAAATAATGTTTCTTAAAGAAAAAAAAATCGAAAGAAAATACATACTGAAAAATTGAGTGTAATTAGTTCCAAGCAAAACTAGAGAAATAAACTAGTCCACAACAAAGCAAGAGAGCACTTTCATTTTTTGCATATTGAACACATACTCTCAATTTTACAGAGCCTGAAGGTGAGAGAATGGGTGAAGAAGTTTCAGAGAATGGTATGAAGCAAAGCCTTCAACCCTCACTGATTTGTCACGCACTTCTGCCTCAGCTCAAATGTGCACTGTCTGCAGATTTCACTTAGTTGTTGTGATTTTTTTATGTCAAGGGCCCTCACTGTTAGATGACACTGTTAAAATAGGTACAGTAAAAGTTATTGCATATTTGACTAAGCTGTATATCTTGTGACCGGAAGAGAGTTCCTTGCTACAGAATAACAACGAGTTTTAACATTGGCTTTCTTACTCCCATCCTAACACTTTTCAGAACATTTAAATTTCCATTTCTTGACACAAATGTAAAAAGTACATGGTGCCATGTATGTACCAGGACTTCCATTTTTGAGTCCTCATAAATGTTGACACCACTGACAGGAGTCCACAATAATTATAAAATTTATGACTGGAGTCTCTTTTTCACTAGATTGTATTTTGTTTGAATATGTCTTCACGAATCTAAATTGAAGAGATGCTGTACATATGCTTCAGTACCTGAAACAAATGTCATCCCCTGTACTTCCTTCAGCAGCCCATTGGACAGAGACGTTTTACAGCGATTCACACCATTCACATGTGGCTTGTCCTTTCATCTCTCTAAGACCTTACACAAACTAACCTTTTCAGAACCACTTAAACTTCCTATTGCAGTTTCAATTTGATGTTTCCTTGTGATACCCCACATGCTTATTCCACCTGTTCTTCCATATTATATATTTCCTATTGTTATCAAGTATGCACAATTTTCAGTCTCTTTCTAGTTCTCTTTTACAAATGGACTCATGCAGTATGTATCCCTTGGAATCTTCTTAAACTCCTTACATACCATTGTGGTAAACATTAATACATTTATCATTATAGATAAATCAGATTCACTAGACAGATGTATCGTGCCTTCTGTACATTGGCCTATCCAAGTGCTTTAGGGTTTTTTGTTTGTTTGTTTTATTTGGTTGGTTGTTTTCCCACTCTTTCTTTCTCTCCCTCTCTTTCTTTCCTATTTCTCTCTGTTTTTCTTTCTTTCTTTCTTTCTTTCTTTCTTTCTTTCTTTCTTTCTTTCTTTCTTTCTTCCTGGCTTTGCTTGCTTGCTTGCTTCCTTCCTTGATTTTTTTAAGTGGGAAAGGGCATTAGAATATAATAAAATATAGGGCCTGAAGGGAGAGGTTACCCAAATAAAGGGAGTTTGGAAAGCCTATATAGAAATGGGTTATTTCACAATTCAACTTGAAAAAATTCTGAAGGCATAGTAGAGCACATTTCAAATAAAAGATCAGAAAGGATATGTAGCTGGAAGATTTCCTGTGTCCCAGCTGGCCCGTGGTCAGGACAAATCTCTCCCACTCACATCCCCCAAGTAAACACACAGAAGCTTATATTAATTAAAACTGTGGGGGCATTAGATCAGGTCTACCACTGACTAGCTCTTACATTTAAATTCAGCCCATTTCTCTTAATCTGTATGTTGCCATATTTTCTGTGGCTTTTCCTGCTGCTCCCTGGAAGGTGGGCTGGCGTCTCTCCCCTCCCCCTTCTTCCTGTTTCTCCCTTTGAATTTCCCACCTGCCTCTAAGCTGCCATGCTATAGGCCAAACAGCTTTATTTATCAACGAATCAGAGAAACACATATTCCACATAGTCACATCTACAGAAAGACATTCCCCCATCAAGGAAAATTCAGTTAAATAATTGAGCAGCAATGGAGGACCGGACGAGGTAATGTGTGGGTCAGCTAAAACTATTATAAAAGAGTCTTACAGAAAATTCACTATTCAGTAAGCTGATTTGAAAATACAACTTTGAAAAAAATAGGGCTGGTTAGTGTATGGGTAGACGCTCCCAGAAGACATGGGTCTTCTTCATTTCTTCAAATGAAATTGTAGAGAAATGCATGGAATACCTCCCTATGAGTTATAGAGCCAGATGGTTATCAAAAATACAGGTTATAGCCATTTCCTCCATTTAGTCACCATAATTACATGGTAAGATTCTACAATAGAATATTACACTCATTGGCTACAGACATCGTTTGAGAAATCTATCTGAAAACAACAGGAAATTAATTCCCTGCTGACTGCATTTCACCATACCAGAAGTTGCTATGTCCACTGGTCAAGGAGAAAATACATCAATGACTTTACCGTCACTGGTCACTGTATGCAGCAACATTGTCCTGCCAGGGAAGAAGTTCCCACAATATTAGATTGGTTGTGGGGCAACTAACCATTTTCTTAGTGGATCTAGGGCCTGCTCCACAGGAGGAAATTTCATGACTGGCAATGTAAACCTGGTTAAAAGCCAAAGGCTGGGACAGTCATAAGACTTAGGCTAGAATCTGTCATTGTTATTTTGGTAAATAGTGACCCAGTCAAACTGCCTTCCAAATTTTGTGTTTCTATCCATAGATCAGAGCATGTCTCAACACTGATTAGAGAAGTCTCTCTCTCTCTCTTTTTTTTTTTTTCCAGTGAGAAGCAGTGAATGGAAAGTTGTACAACTAGTTAAAGTCCTGAGGTAAGAGAATGAGTATTTGGCCCTAAGTGAGACATCTGTTTTAACCCAGGGACCATCTCAGAGGAGAAAGAAAGGATGTAGGATCCGGAGGATGGGAGAAGTGCTGTGAAATGTGCTCTTCTGGACATGACATGGTTATTGTACACATGAATTCACAGAAGCTGTAGTTGCTTGCCTAATATCTTCACAAAAATCAAACCAACCCAATTCTGTCAGAGTGGGCTAGATGATATCCAGGTGCTACTTCATACTATGGAGCTATTAGCAATGGATATTTGCTGGGCAGGGACTTATAGATTCCCCATGTTCTAGTGGATGGCCCACACTATGGGCACATGTGGGTAGCACTAACTAGATTTAATAGGTTATGTAAGATATAGGAAGGAAGCATTTGAGGAGAAACATGGGAAAAGTTGGAGGGAGAAAAGGGAAGTAGATACAATCACATTTCATTGTATGTATATATCCAATTATCAAAAATAAAGAATATTTAAAAGCTGACAAATATTTGCAACGTTAAATTTAAAACATACACATTTTGTGAAAGTATTGTTGCTGGCATATTTTTGTAATATCACCACTCTGGAGGCTGAAACAGAAGGATCTTGAGTTCAAGGGATGTCATAGATACATTACAGTGTTGTGTCTTTAGAAATAAAAATCAAAAGGGACCAGAGAACACAAGAAAGGAGAGTGGACTAGAAAAAAGTCAAACATTTTATATTTGAGATAAAATATTGAGAATGTGATTGCTGGGACAATATGTTAAATTTTTTAAACTGAAAAATGATTGGCCATATTACCAATGTTTATATTCTCAGCAAAAAATTTATGATATTTTTGGGGGGCATGCATCCTCTCTATGACTTGATATCACCAGCTTCATAGAGGCAATAATATAGGGGTTTAATTAACAATGCTAAATCTGTAATCCCACCATTTGCATTATGACTAACAAAATGAATTCTTTAGGACATGATCATGTTCTATTTATACGTGTTTTAATGTGTTAAAATAATTTGATAGCTTTGGGAATTTTTAGAGGTGATTAATTATATATTTATCATTGGTTTTCCAGATTACCATAGGAATATGATAAATACATTAAGTCTATAAAATATGCTCTGTAATCTAGGTTTCTATTTTATGTTCATAACAATATTTTATAAAAACATTTCTTAATTATTATCAAGTCATTTTATCCCTGGTTTTTTTTTTTTATTTGTAGTTCATATAAGATGTCCTGGACTGAAAGATTAGAAATGTCCTTAGTTTTCTTACAAAATATTTGAAAATTTTGTCTGTACTTTATGGTCCATATTCATGTTTCTGACAATTTGTTTTGGATAAACTACCATTTAGGTTTAAGTGGAGTCTAAACCATGGACCATTTGGAGGCTCTCAGGCAAAGTCTGGGCAGCCTGGTCAGGGACCCATTGTACCTGCAACCTCTTAAGTCACACTGTGTGCAGCTACAGTCATGGACTAAACCCTCTGGACACACGTAATTTTTCAACAGTGCTACCCTTTCTTCAGGGAAGGAAAGTAACAGTTCTTTATTAGTAGATATATACTCAGAACAGGATTTTTGGAGTGACAGACAGACATTTGAATGTGAGCAATTGATTAGCCCTTCAGTATGCAGATAATCAACGCCTGTACCCTACGCTAAGCCAGTAGACGAAGGAAGAGGCAGTAAATGGTGTTTATACCCTATGTCCTCTTCTTGATTTGCTAAACTTCACTTCTCATTTGAAATTAGAATATCTGATTCCCGTGGAAGCCAACTATTACAACTTATATGAACTTGATCTAAGTACCCTCAAGCTCTTGGGGTAAGATCAACCACCTTTCTAAGTGAGGACTTAAATGCAATCTCCAGCAGGGGGCAGTCTCTACAGAACAGTTAGGAGGGAGCATGCCCCCCAAATATGTCAAAAGATCTGGTGGCAGAGACATGATTCTTAACCATGCTTGTTTTATTTTAACTTATATGGGTTTTTAAGTATTAAAAGATGTGGCAAATATTAAAAAAGATTAAAATAGAACTGTTTGAAGACCATTTGCAGTTTTAGATTTGTTTGTGGTAGGTAATTTCATGGCTGTAACCAGGTACCTGATTTCTAGTAGCTGGTACCCTTTTGATCACCAAGATTAATGCCTGCATTAACGCTTTTTCCATTAACTAAAGTCATGTAACATCTTCTTTAAACACACACACACACACACACACACACACACACACACACACACACACACACTTCCTGCTATATAAATCAAGAAACAGAGTGGGGGCATATCATCTTATCATCATCTCTTAGGAAAAGTAATCCTACAAAAGTTTCTTGCCTTTTGCTATATGTTCCACATTATTTTCAGAGTTATAGTTTAACTGTTTTTATTCATCCTCAGGGGAAAATTAGACCAATATTAAAAAGTGAGAGATGATTTCTGAATTTTGTTGTTTTCTCCAGATGTAAAAAGAAATTTGATAAGCCAACTGGAATTACTTTTGTTTCATCCGGTAACATTATACATTTTCTAAGCTTACACATGGAGTAATGACTGTCATAATTCTCCTAAGGACCATTGTAATAGTTCAGGAAATGATTCAAGGACTTACACAGTTTAATATGACAGTTTTCTTTGGTTACGTGTTTGTGATTTGATATCCCAGTTGGGGTTATGTGTGGTGCAGAACAAAGCAGAGCTGTTCTCCTCCCACCTGAAGAATCTGCATGACCTAGAATTTGAATGACACTAATATAATGAATACATTTGTTTATCTGCGTCAAGGAGAATATAACAGCAAGTCAGGCATGAAAATGACAAATTACTTCTTTGCACAGAAACTATAAATTTATTCAAACAATTTCCAATATCTGTAGTAAATGATCATCTATTTTGCTGGTTATCTACACATAAAAATTCTAAATTACCTCTTTACTGCCACTTTTCAATTTTTAATTGAATGTCTCCATTTGCAAAGAATATCAACTTGAATAAGCATAATATATAAAATAAATTCAGATTCAAATTAATTTATTTTAATGTTTGCTTCTACAACTAAATATTTAAAATACATATTAACTGAAATTTTATTTTATTCTTTTAGCTATTGTCACAGTTTCTGACTTCTCTTCTAAGTAACTAAACAGAAGCATCCATATCCATTTTATCAAGAAGGCTCACCATTCAGTGACAAGTCTGAACCTAAGCTTATTAGCAATTTCATGGTAGGTATTGAACCTCAGAGTCTCAAATCTTGAGGATCAAATCTTATCAAACAAGAACTACTGTTTCATAGACACCCTCCATAGTCAACAAATTATCTCAGAACTAGGTTAAGAGTAAAACTTACAGACACTAATTTTATTGTATTTCTAATTGAGCAATTTCCTTTGAAGGTTTCGTGTCGCTGTTCCTAACCCAGTTCTCTTCCAGCAAAGTTTTCTGGGTATTTATCTTTCATCAAATTCCTGGAGCAGACACCTCATTAAATTCTGACAATGCTTTGCATTTGGTTAGGCATTCTGTTTATTTCCTGGAAGACAAGTAGGAAATTGGCCGTCTTCTTGGTGAAGGTGTCAGCTTTCACCGTACTTACTGTCTGTGATAAAGAGTGCTCTTTAGTGTAGTTACTGCCTAGGACAAAATATACTGTTTGGTGATTCTTCTTCCTTATTTTGCTCTCATGTGTATTCTAACCATCATGTATTCTCCAAACCTTTTTATCTACTTATTTTATTTAAGTGATTTTATTAAGTGATAAGAAGTATTATTTTCAATAAACTAAATATTCTAGCTACATTCAATGGACATATAAGCACTTAGCATCAGTGAAAAACTATTTAAGCTTTCAACATCTGTACAATTTATTGAATTGTTAGTAGGTTCAGTCACCCAATTTATGCTGTTTTGAGCTTACAGGGTGATTTGACTAGGGATGGATTCAACTGGTCTTTTTCTCAGAGGACAGTGATTTCCTTCTCAGTATTGCAAGCCTGCATATCAATCACCCATGTACACAGCCCAGCAAATCCAGAAACAGGACTTTTTTCAAAACTGATAATTTAGGTGAATAGTAGTCATTCTAAAGTTGGTCTCTGGATCATATACATATATATATATATATATATATATATATATATAATATATAACAATCTAGAGGAGATCATGAGGAAGATAATTATAAACTTACCGTAGCTTTGTAGGCTCTTAGCTTTGAGGTATAATTTCACAGGGAAGCATTTGCTTATTAATTTGTATGTAAGCATCATCAGTAACCTTACACTGTGGTACCTAGTGTTTAATCGCTACATTTGATGTTTTAGAATGAAGAAAAGCTTGAGAATAATAAAATCCCTATGATTCTCATACCAGAAATTAACAAGCATAAGATTTGGACATTTGTAAAAAATTTTAAGTAATAAATATAGTGTGAAAAAGATGGTTTTGTTTCTTATACTATGGTTTCAATCTCTTTTGCAGTTTTACTAATTATAAAAATCACTGACCCTTGCATTCCAGAGAATTTAGCTGCAGTCACTTTGTCTCTTGGTTAGAGTTCATGCAGAAGCATGGACTCCCAATATGGTTTAGATAAGCAAAATAATCTTATCATAGAATCTAACACTGATTAAGGTTTACTATAGTATGGTGTGGAAATAAATAGTTTGACAAGCCTCAACATGGATTCTCAAAATGCAAGCCATAAAGTAAGTCACAACAAAAAAAATAGTTTGTCAGAGAAGACACTGTTACTTCTTTTTTACTTTTTAAACATGAATCCTTCATTTATTTTCTTCTGGAGTGAATTTCACATCATGCACCTCAATTCCACTCACTCCCCAGTGCTCCCATATCCACCCCTCAGCCATGCAGTGTTCCCCAAAAGAAAATATTAAAAAATTCAAAACAAAACAAATAAGCAAAAACAAAAAAACAAAAAAACAAAAACCCCTCTTCCCCCCTCCATCTTTCCCACCTCTCCAACATTTCTTTATTTGTCCGAGTGGCATTGGGAACTACAGTATGTCTTTTGTCTAATCAGCTTTACTTGGAAATGTTTATTGCAATGAGTCATTGGTATGGCCCAAGACCTCTAGTTTCTGGTACATCATCATTAGTGATTCCTCACTGAAACTCCTCTTAGATATCCTGTGGCTTTCCTGAGTCATGAAGATCCAGTGGGTATCATTCCACAGGACTAGTCCCTTCATGAGCGCCAGCAGGTCTTAGATGGGGTAGATTTAGGGTGGGTCAACCCAAGGACCAACTGTGGTACTGGGTGGTCAGTCAGGGCCACTGGGGCACCCCTCACAGACAATGGCAGAGCCAGCTCTCCCAAGCCCATGACATGGGGCCAGTTTTCTCATGCCTGTGGTGAGGGGTGAGGCCATGTCTCCAGAGGGGTGAGAGTTGGTCTGCTCTTCCATGAGGGTCGGGGCCAGCTCTCTTGCAACCTTGTCCAGGGAGGGGCAGGACCAGTGAAGGGCAGGTGGGGCTGGCTTAATACATTGTAGAAGCCACTTTTTAAAAAAAGTTCTCAAAATTAGATATGCAGATAAATGCATTCAATTTAATTCATGGTTTTCTGTAGAGATGGCATTCACAGGAAACTTATTTGGTATCAAAATATAAGAACGACCTTTTTTATTATAGACAGTTCAGTCTATTTGTTTAAAAAGACCTTTTTCCCAAGAATTTTCATATTCATACAATAATGACAATGTAAGGTCATCATCTTTCTCCACCTTTACCTGTCCCAATATTCTACACCAAGTCACCCTCCTGATTTGGAGGAATTCCTATTATCTTCCTCTCCTCATTTCCTGCCATTACCTGGGTTGATTGCATTAAATACCCCCACTTCATGCTCCCCTAATTTCTTACAGATCACCAATTGGTGTCTGATTCCCCAAACCTCTACTTTCTAGGACTTTGTTATGATCTAGAACGCCTACCCACCTCCCAAGTGCTACTATTCTCTTTATCTACCCAACTTCAAGTTATTTTTCTTACTCTCTCAAAAACAAACACATAAACAACACCCCAAACAAAAGTCAAAACAAACACATACACATACACAAAATAAAACCAATAAGACAAAATATACAAACAAAAGCAAAGAATGGACAAAAAATAGTGTAGTCTGTTTTGTGTTGCCCAACTTTTCCTGGGCATAGGAACTGCACTGCAGTGTTTGATATACTGTGACATACCACTGGGAAAAAAACCCTTTTTCAATGGGTAACCAATTGCAAATAGCTTCTTGGTTAGGGATGGCTATTTTTGTCCATTTTCCCTTCACACTGTTGGGATTTTGTCTGATTTGAAACTGTGCAGGTCTTATGCTTAATGTCACAATCTCAGTGAATTTATATGTTACCATCTTTCAATTCGTTTTTTTGCAAAATTCCCTGAGTCTTCATGGGAGAAATTTGATAAAAACATCCTATTTAGAGGCAAGTGATTCAAAGTCATTGATACTCTATATATTGTCCATTTGTGGATCTTCCTGTTAATTACCATCTACTACAAGAAGAGGTTTCTCTGATGAGGGTTGAACAATTATTTGATATGTGGGTCTAGTAATATGTCATTAGGAGTAATTTTATTACTATGATCTTTTAGCAGAATAATCATATTTAGATTTCTGCCAGGTCCATTACCTATCTATTTTCAGGTTCTTGATCACATTAGTAGTATTAATATGGGTTCCATGTCATGAAGAGGGTCTTAAATAAAGTAAAAAAATGTGGTTGGTTACTAAGCTAACACATGGGCCTATATTGCACCAGTCTATCATGTGGGTAGATCTCTGTTATAGGTTGTAGAGCTTGAGCTGGGTAACACTGGTGCTTACTTTTCTCCTCTAGCATCATGGACACCAGTCCATAGGGGTGAAATTTCTAGTTGGGCACCAGCTTAATTTATTAAGCTACTTTTTAATAAGAAAATCCCCAGCAGAGTCTTTCTACAGTTCTTTCAATGTTGCTGTGGCATGAGATTCTTTGCACCTAGCTTTCTTTAAAAATACATTGATCAACCAAGATACCACAGAAAGACAAATCATTTTCTGGAGTGTAGGATATAACATTATAGGATAAAAGAGTTTAGTGTCCCAATTGTGTCTTTAGAATGAAGAACAATCAAAAAACAAGATTCCCACATTGAAGGGAGCAGAGTGTCTCATCTCATCATAAAGTCTGGCTTTCCTCAGTATTTATTCATATCCTTCTTCCTAGTCACAGCTTCAGCAACAATAAGAATTTTGATAGCCTTTATATTTCCTTTCAAATGAGATATCTTGCATGCTTTCTCACTTATAAACTGTTAAATATTGTCAAGAATATTGTTTCATTTAAGTTTTTATATCAAGCAAGAAAAGGATATGATTTTTATTTTGTTTGATGGGTAAATACTTCAATGCTTAGACAAATTAAACCAGGTTTTAGAACTATAACTGAACTTGCTAGCCATATGTTACATTGTACTAAATGTTTTAGGTGTAAATTAATACTTTGTTACATAACCATTTTAAAATTTAATATATATTCTAAACATTAAATGCTATAGCAAACACGACAGATTTGGGTTTTTAGCTAGAGTTATGAAAATTTATAATATTTAAAAATAAAACAGTGTTTCTTTTTTCTTTTATTGAAAATAGATGTTTTTTCCATATATTATATCCTGGTTGTTATTTTCCCTACTTCCATTCCTCCCAGTTCCCCATCAGGATGTACCTCCTTTCAGTCTCTCATTAGAAAACAGTCAGGATTCTAATACAATGAAATAAGATGAAACAAAACCAAACACATTGGAATAAGACAAAACAAGAAAAAAAGAAAAAAAAGAGCTCAAGAAAAAGCACAATAAAAAGATATAGATACAGAAACTCACTCGTTCATACACTCAGGAACCCCATAAAAACATGAAATATATACGTAAAGGAATGGTGTATACATGAAGTGTGAAATTAAAGGAAGAATGGAAATAAAATAGAAAATTAAAAGAAAACAAAATTTATAAAGGAAAAAAAGTTTTTTTTCTTTAAAACAAGGATTTATTTTTTTACCAATTAAATGAATAGGTAATATAAAATTAGTTTTATCATATTCTAACTTGCTCAGGCTGAACTTGAACATCATAGGTCAGCTGTTCTGTCCTCTTGCCTTAGCCTTTTAAGTACTGTGGTTACAGGCCTGTACCACTGGCCTGGCTATGGTATCCCATTAATATATACATATAATTTTCCTATATGCTTCTTAGTTAAGATAAATTTAGTAAAAGAGCTGAAAATGGTTTTGTATTCTAGAAATTTTACCTTAGGAATAGAAATTAGAAGTTCATCTCTCCCAATACTTCCACTAACCCCTGTGGACCTGAGAATCAGACCAGCAAGAAACAATGATTAGTGTAATTTGCAGACCTCACCTGAGAAGTTTCTTTGTGTAGTAGATGGTGGTTAACTGAGAAACTTATAAATGATCAAAGTGCAGAGGATAAATAACAATGAAGTCTCAGGGACCGCTATGGAAAAGTAGGAGGAAAGATCATAAGAGCCAGAGGTCAGGAAGGACCAGAGCAAAACAGTGTCTCTCAAACATGAAAGAAGTCTACATGACACTCATGAATCCACAGCAGCTGTGATTGCTTAGACAAGACCTACGTAAGATTAAACAAGTCAACATTCTAGCACTGAGTGGGAAGCAATTTATGAGCCCCTACCATTAACTGAAGAGGTATAGAACATCATTGGCTTCTGGAGGAGAAGCAGTCAGAGCACACTCAAGCACATGGCCCCACCAGAAAGTATTTGGAAAGCACTAATGGTGCAGAACAGAAGTGCTACTGAATAATTGAAGCATGGAATTAGGGGGAGTATATTGAATTGATCTCGGAAGAGCTGAGGTAAAGATTATCAAAATAATTCTGTGAGATTTTCAGTTAGAGTATTTTTAAAAGGAATAGAAAATGCTTTGTTAAATTAGATATGGAAGTATACAGTACATAAAATAATCACAGGACAGAAAATTACTTATATAACTCTCTCTATGGTATGTTAACAAAAAGCATCATATCAGGTTTCCGGAATCAAGATTTCCTTTCTTTGTTGGTCTTCTGTCACTTTTTCTTTTTCCCCTTTTCCCTTTTTATCTTGAATTTACTTTTCTTTTTTCTCCTGTGTATGTGTGTGTGGTAAATGTGGGTTTTGCAGTTTGCATGGATACAGATAAACATTTGTACAGGACCAGTTTCACCTGTGTCCGAATGTAGGTCATGGTCAGAAATGTAGGTTGGATCTCTTCCTTGATCACTGAGTCAGCGACTGGGGCTGAATCCAGAGCTCAAGGATGCTGCTAGAATAGCTAGATAGCTTTCTTCAGGGTTCCTGCCTCTGGAATTACAGCCAGGTACCCAAACCCTTCTGGCTTTTATATGGGTGAAAAAAGAAAAAAACCCAACCCTCAACCTTACGAGTAAGAGCTTTGATATACTGATCCAGCTCCCTATCCCTGGAGATAGCATTCTTAAAATGCCCGTTACCAACAGCAAGTTTATAGTAATTAATACAAACCTAATTACAATATGAATGAAATGAAAAAAAGCCCAAAGGAGTAATGTTCATAATCCAATGACAAAAAAAGTGAGTTACATAGAAGAAAAAAAATCCATTTGACAAAGAACAATTTCCAGTGATATCATAAAACCTGCTATAAAATTCCCCATTCAAATAAAAATATATTATATACATGTATAAGATATAAAGAGTAATTAAACAGTATTATAAAAAAAACACAAAATAAACAGGTTATGATAATTAAGAACATATAAAACTAGTTCTTAATATGGAGTAGAAATGTTAAGATGAAAATGTATCATTTTATTTCTATTAAAAAGGAACCTCTAGTATTGTTATTTACATGATTGTTTCTTTATCTGAAAGCAAATAAGGATAAGTAACTTAGACTACATAAAGAATACATATATATATGTATACATATATATATATATGTATACATATAACAGAATATGGAACTTTAAAAATAATACAACATCCATAGAAAAATTAAAGATGCATTAAGAAAAAAATACTATATTTGACTGAAATAATTCTGATGAAACTTTATTAAATCATAAAGGACACATTTGGTGTACAGGAAAGTGTGTGTATATAAGTGTAATGTCTTGGTATATTCTTATTCACACAAACATCTGTGAAATTGTCACCAAAAGCAAGATAGCACCGATATCTACCACCTTAAAGAGTCCTCCTACATTGCTTTGATCTTCCATTCATTCCTCTTTGTTTGCCATCTTGAGTCAAATGTTCTTATTGCACAAATTCTTTATTGCCTTTCAGTGCTGACTTTCACTGCCTTACTAGATCAATATATTTTTCTTTTTTTGAATTAAGATATAATTATATCATTTCTCTTTTCCTTTTACTACCTCCAACCCTCCTTCCCATGTTTCACTTGGTCTTTCTCAAATTTATGAAATGTTTTTATTATCTTAACTATTGTTGCATATATACATACATGCATTAATATATAGATTCAATATACTCAATCTATTTTGTAATACTTGTATGTATATGATTTAAGAGCTGACCATTTGGTATTGGTTTTAGAAAACCAATTAGGGGACTCATCCCTGGGGAGGATTTTTCTGCCTCTCTCAGCATTCCTTAGATGCCTTTGATTCCTCTGTCAGTGGTGGAGCTCCATGAGATTTTTAGCTTCTATATTAGCTTGTCTATTTGTATTATACATGTTCAGATCTTTTGTAGGTATCCATATAACCGAGCAATCATGGGTGAAGCTTCTCTGTTTTTTCTAGATAGTCTCATCAATACACATAACTATTGTTAGTAGTTATGCGGCGCTAGGAACACGTCCCGAACACGACAGAACCACGGGAGAGTTTTATTAAAGAGGATAGAGGTGACAGGCCTGTGTGAAACACACGTGGGGAGAGAGAGAGACAGAGAGAGACTGAGAGCCTCGCGCAAGATGGCGCCGGCTTTTTAAAGGTTGGGCCGCGCATGCGTACAGGGACTCCTGTGGGTACTCCACGCATGCGTGTAGATTACATGGCTGCGCGCGCGCTTTACGCAACCACGTAAGGCCACAGAGTCCCGGTCCCGCGAGATGTCTGACCCGGAGATGGCTATTCTACACCGGAAATAGTTAGGCGGTCCGCCGGGCAAGCCCAACCGTGTAATTGTCTATCATTCCCGACTCTCATGTTTTTTAAAAAGAAAAACAATGTGGATAGATGGGTATGGGACGCCGTTTCTCTCAAAGACTGCTTCAGGCTGAATGGTGGACGTTGATTGGTTTTGGGGGGAGATGGGGAAGCCGTCTCCTGAAGTTCTGGGATGAAATCCTGTAGCTGTGTCCATCCTCCAAGGTGTGGCTGATCCTAGGATGAGATCCTGCAGCTGTCCGTCCTCCATGGTGTGGCTGGGAACCTTCTATCTGACAAAACACTGGTGACATAAAAGCTTAGACAAAAGGTTCATTATTATTTTGTTTTTGGAGTTGACATTTATCTGAGGTAGATCTGGTCTGTCTGGTTGGAGACATGTTAAGGGTGGCTGTGATGTTTAAGTACTCTGCTTAATTTTTTACCTGAGACAAGCCTCATTTGAGGTGGTTTATTTAAGGCACCTGTTTGTTTTGCTAGTTTAGCGTTTGGGAAACACAGGTGATCAGTTACTGAGTATTGAACAGTGACAAACTGTTATATCCTTACCGCCTGGATATTTCGACGGTCCCTTTTGCCTCCGGCTCTATGTGGCCCTAGTTGGGAAATTCCTCTGGAATTGGTGACAAGGCAGTGGATCCTGGTGTCCTCTGGAGCTTGAGAGAGGAAGAGAACTTATTTTTTTTTTAATTAGATACAAGGCAAAGATCATGGCCCTGTCTGTATGCATATGAGAAACACAGGCGGTAACTTTGAAGTGAGACAATGAGCTCTTATCTTAGTTGGAAATCTTTTTCATTAAGTAACTCTGAAAGTGCAATTAAATCTGGTGAGGGAAGTAAGGCTGTCCTCTGTTCCCGACAATAGAAAGGAGTAACACCCTAAACTCCCAGGACTGAGTCAATGGCTCTGGTGTCCAGAAGGAATGAAATTGATCGCTTCCCTGCTGAGTTCTGGGTTCCCTGCTGTGTCTGTAGCCAAGCCTTGGTTTGCTGGAAGTCTTAGCTTGCTGTACCCATTCGTCTTGGCGCCTGGGGGCAGTCAGCTGACTGGTTGTCTTTCTAGGCAGCACAAGGACAAGGCTGTTGATGGGCAGGGCATTCACGAGCCCATGGCCTTTTTCATTTAAAACAGGGACCCAACAGCTTTCGGGAGTCAGCGAGTGCCAGCATTTGGCAATTTTGTTTTCGGGCTTTTTTCCTGACACACCTCAAATGCCACAGATGACTCTTTTGTCCGTGGGGTCAGGAGCCTTGTTCTCCAGATACTTAACTTTTAGCCGGGAACAAGAGATGGATTTTACTCTATGTCCTGAATTTTTCCTGACGATTGGTGGCTTAAGGACAGCTTTTGGAAGGATCTGCCCATAGGCAGACTGTAAACCAATCCTTTGGAAGACTTGCTTGAGGCTATAAGCTGATTTCTTTTGGCTTAGGAGCCATCCGGATTATTGTAAACTTAATTGTTTAGATCTCAGCTACTTTTAGACCCGTCTGTGGTTCTCAAGGCAGTTTGAGAATGAGTGGGTGGAGTTAGGGTGAGTTAGGGCAATTCTTAGGAACCGCCCAAGCCTGTGCATTTGAGCCCGCCCACCAATGGCGCGAAAGTCAGACAGAGGTTACACGTGGCAGACGCCTTAGTGGGAAAGGGAAGAAAGGATTTAGAGCTTTAGCAGAAAGTTTGGAGATGAAGCAACTCTTATTTTCACATTTACTGGCTGAAGTACCTGCCACACGGTTATGTGGTCAGGTTTACCGGTACCGCAAAGCTGTTAAGCGGCCATATTTACCAGTACCGCCCCATCCGCCAAAGTAAGTGGGTGGTATATGCCCTCTGTCCCATGGCTGTAACTGAGTGGAAAATAAAAAATTAAAATAACAAACCGGGATCAGACTTCAACTCAGGCGTCCTGAGAATGAAGTAAGATCTAAGCTCAGCTAAGAGCTGCAACTGTGCTGCCGTGGATCCACCCGGTAGACCCAGACGCCATTCTTGCTCCGAGCAAAAATGTGCCTGCCAATGCCAGCACAGCCTGGACAACCCCCGGGATTGTCCGTCGCAAACATATAGCTCAGATTTCAGCCATTAGAACAGCAGACTCAGTGTGAAAAATCGTGGCGGTATTAATAATGGAAAGCCGCGCTTCTCGTGGCTGGCCACCATCCGTGACGGCCAGCAGGAGGTGCGTGCTGGTTGGCGGAAGAATCACAAGCCATGGTTACCTTTTTAGAGCTTTTAGAGAGAGAGAAAGCTAAGATAAAGAGCAACTCTTTCCATTTGCCTGTTCGCTGGTCAGAATTAGATAACTCCCGTAAAAGATTGGGATTTTTTGTTATTTTTTAAAGCATACTTGGGCCGTCTCTCAGTACAGAGACGGATAAGCTTAGGAATCTGTAAGTAGGGCTGATCGAGTTGGAAAACTTATTTCCCATGTCTGCAGCAGAGAGACAAAAACGAAAAATAAACATGATCCGGAGCCAAGGTCTGGACAGATCTCGGGCACAAGCCGCCTTATCAGCTCGTCAGCCGATAAGCAGGGGGGGGGGGGGGGCGGGGGGGGGGGCGGGGGGGGCGCTGTGTGATGCAAGGTCTCCCCGGGAGCCCTTAACACCCAGCCACCCCGTCGGGTGCGAAGAACGTGCCGGCTTCACACAGCCCCCAGGACGCACCTGACGGTGGTGGTCCCTTTCAGAAATATCTCAAGCTGCAGACGTGGGAGGTGGCTGGAAATCTGGGCCCGCAATGGGGGCCAGCGGTAGCCAGTAAAGAAAAGGGGAAAACTCACCAATCAGTAGCGGTGTTGCATGCGGATTTGTGCGACCAGGCTAATGGAGAGTGGTCTGTCGTGAACGGAGCAGAGTTCCCGGTGTGTGTAGCGCAGTTCCCGTCCCGGTTCCCGGGTTTCCAGGCGCAGAGCGCCCGGAAGCGCCCGTTTTCGCACGGCACCAATGTTAGTAGTTAATCGGCGCTAGGAACACGTCCCGAACATGACAAGACCACGGGAGAGTTTTATTAAAGAGGATAGAGGTGACAGGCCTGGGTGAAACACACGTGGGGAGAGAGAGAGACAGAGAGAGACTGAGAGCCTCGCGCAAGATGGCGCCGGCTTTTTAAAGGTTGGGCCGCGCATGCGTACAGGGACTCCTGTGGGTACTCCACGCATGCGTGTAGATTACATGGCTGCGCGCGCGCTTTACGCAACCACGTAAGGCCACAGAGTCCCGGTCCCGCGAGATGTCTGACCCAGAGATGGCTATTCTACACCGGAAATAGTTAGGCAGTCCGCCGGGCAAGCCCAACCGTGTAATTGTCTATCAACTATAGCCAAATTTGTCAAAGATGACAAAATCATACACTGGAGAAAAGATTTTGTCTTCAACATGTGGTGCAAGGAAAAGTTCATTTCCACATGTAAAAGAATGAAATTAGATCTTTATCTATCACCGTGATAGATAAAGAAAAAGTAACTACGAATGAATCAAAGACCTAAATGTAAAGACCAAATGTCTAAGACTGCTAGAGAAAAATATTGGCAACACCCTACAAGATATAGGCATAAAAAATACTTTCTGAATAAGAACCCATTTGCCAAGGAAATAGTTACAAATATTTTTACTTATTCTCAACCTGAGAAGTAAGAAGCTAGAATACCTGAAATTTCACTCACTTAAAATACATGCCACTTTGTAAGTAAGATAATGGAACAAGAAGTGGCTCTTTAGAACAATGCTTTGACTATCTTTTGACAATTTAATTGCCTCATTAATGTTATCATTTGAATCAAGTTCGACAATGTTCTCTATCAAATAGTGATAAAATGTCTGTTTCTTCTTTAACCACTTTTTATTTTTCTATTGTTCTTTCACTTTCTTTCCATTTCCTTGCCTCTATTTTCTTCCTGGGAAATTCAGTTCTGAAGTAAAGCTGAGACATCTGTGGGGCAACACATTGCACTCCTGGCAACTCCTGTAGCCT
The DNA here is from genome assembly GCF_903995425.1 of Onychomys torridus. Classification (NCBI taxonomy): domain Eukaryota; kingdom Metazoa; phylum Chordata; class Mammalia; order Rodentia; family Cricetidae; genus Onychomys; species Onychomys torridus. The sequence goes on from NC_050444.1 coordinate 71,402,614, forward strand.
TGGCTTCTAGTGTTATCTAAAGCATAACATGGGTGTGATAACTACAGGGGCAATTGTAGATGAATTTCTAAATAGTCTTATTAAATAAGAAACACGGAGCCAAATACAGGAGTAATAGCCTAGCCGAAGAGAGCAGAGAAATAGCAAAGAGCCACTGACTAGCCTTAGCTTATCACCACACCATAGCTTCCCAAAAGAGAGCTTCTTCTGTTCTGCCTTCTCATTGGCTCTAAGCCCAGCCACATTACTTCCTCATCACTGCCTGTCTATACAGACCTCCAGGTCTCTATGGTTGGGACTGGGATTAAAGGCTTGTATCAGGAAGCTTGGCTGTATTCTTGACCACACAGAGACTCTACCTGCCATGTGATCAGATTAAGGGTGTGTGCTACCACTGCCTGACTTTTGTTTATGGCTCTCTATGTGATCTCCTGGCAAACTTTATTTATTAACATACCAATAAAATATCACCACAGGAAATGCATTCCTGGGGAGACTCAGGTACTGTTCCCTTTATCACAAAAACAAAGCTGAAAATAAGTATGAATTAACTGGAGGTGCTGGGGTGATAGCTCAGTGCAAAAACATTAAGAATTCGATTTGCATTCTCAGCATCATCTAGAAAACCCAGATGTGATAGCACACTACCCCAGAGTTAAAGAGAATTGTTGATGATAGACAGCTCAGAGGGTAATGTCTAGTTTTAGGTCTAGTTAGAGAATCCCCTGTATTAGTAGAGTAAGGGAGAGAGTAAGTGAAACAAGAAGAAACACACACACACTCACACAAACACACAAACTTGCTTGCAAAGAAAGAGACAGAGACAGGCAAAGAAAGAGATAATTTGTAAAATTACTGATATGACTTTTGCAAAATTAAAAAAAATAAGAATGATTTAAAGTGGCACTGGAAAGACATGGCATCTAAATGGTAGAGAGAGGTGGTTTTTAAATTGGATATTGACTGGTCTCCATATTTCATTGCTGTATCATATAGGTAATCTCTCTCCTTCCCCCATTTCTCTCTCCCCGATGCGCAAAGAAAAATACTATGGAATTTGAGATGGTAAGTCATTAGGTCAGCATATGTCTAAATAAATTAAGAAAAAGTGTTCATTGTACAGTAATTCCAAATTTCCCATAGGTTTAATAACTTTTAATATTTTATCTTAAAAGTTTGTAAGCAAATGCAAATGGGGCATAACACAGTGGCAGAACACTTGTGGAACATGCACAAAGGCATGGGTTTGATCCTGGAAACTGCAAAAACAATCACACAGAGAGTTCAATCTATGGTGCTATTTTGGGTAAACTTTAGTCAAAGCTTAACATTAAACATCATTAATGTTCAGAGTTTAAAATGAGCTGTTGAGACGACTTAATGATTATCAATTGTATTCCTACATATATTGCTCAATATTCTGCTTACATATATTTAAGTTAATTAGATGGCCAGTGAGTTTCTCTAATACATATTGAATAATAATTATTAATTTCTGTTAAATTGATAAGTGATGCTGATTTTGTTTAATAGACATGTTACTCATGTAATTAATTCAGACCATGAACTTAATATTTACAGTCAATTCATATCAGAAGAATAAAACACATTGATGGATTAAACTTGTTACCAGAGAGAAAGGTAATTTCAAATTTTCTTATAGATGTGATGAACCTAATCACTCCCTTCAGTCTATAGTTTTGTAGCTCTTCTCTAGGCAACTGAAAATCAATCGTGGAAAAACAACAAATCAAGAAAATGTTATTTATTATATTTGTGTTTTAATTTTACACATCAGCCATGGGTTCCCCTGTCCTCCCCCCTCCCCACTCCTGCCTCCACCTTCCCCCCCAGCCTCTCCCCTCCATTCCCATCTCCTCCAGGGCCAAGACTCCCCTGGGGATTCAATTCAACCTGGTAGATTCAGTCCAGGCAGGTCCAGTCCCCTCCTTCCAGGCTGAGTGAAGTGTCCCTGTGTAAGCCCAAGGTTCAAAACAGCCAGGTCATGCACTAAGGATAGGTCCGGGTCCCATTGCCTGGGTGCCTCCCAAACAGTTCAAGCTATTCAACTGTCTCACTTGTCCAGAGGGCCTGATCCAGCTGGAGGCTCCACAGCTTTTGGTTCATAATTCATGTGTTTCCATTAGTTTGGCTATTTGTCCCTGTGCTTTTCCAATCTTGGTTTCAACAATTCATGCTCTTACAGTCCCTCCTCTTTCTCACCAAATGGACTCCTGGAGCTCCACCTGGGGCCTGGCTGAGGATCTCTGCATCTGCTTCCATCAGTTATTGGATGAGAGTTCCAACATGACAAGAAAATGTTTCTTTTTCTCCTTCTGTTATTTATTATATTTATCCCTATGTCATATGGTGATATATTGTGTCCCCCAATATAGTGTGCATCCTAGTAAACGTATCTGGGGTCAGAGGACAGAACAGCCACTAGATAGACATAGAGGCCAGAAAATGGTGGCACATACACCTTTAATCCTATCACTTGGGAGACAGAGATCCTGATGGATTTCTGTGTTCAAAGCCACATTGGAAACAGCCAGGCATGGTGACCATCCCAGGAAGTGATGTCAGAAAGCAGAAAGGTATATAAGCCATGAAAACCAGGAACTAGAGCTGGTTAAGCCTTTAGGCTTTTGAGCAGCAGTTCAGCTGAGATTCATTCTGGATGAGGACTCAGAGACTTCCAGTCTGAGGAAACAGGATCAGCCGAGGAATTGGCAAGGTGAGGTGGATGTGGCTTGTTCTGCTTCTCTGATCTGCCAGCGTTGACTTCCTCCCCTAAAAAAAAAAAATAAAAGAATCTAAAGAAAATTAATACATCTTCTCAAACCCATCCTAGTTGGAGTAATTTTGTTCTTGTCCAACTAATGTGAATCCATCAATTAAAGCTGTAATAATGAGCATATAGAGCTGCAATATACAAAATTGTCACTTGCAAACAAATAAAAATGTATCTAATTTTTACAGCAAAAAAAAAGAAAATGTTATAGATATGAATTAATTTTTCAGTGATCCTGGAATGAATTTAAAAGAAGCAAAAGAGTTGGATGAAACTGGAAAGTCTCTAAGGAAAGTTCCTATTTCCTTTTTATCTCTATTTCACTGAACAATATTAAATGGATTTTATGAATGTTTTTCTTCTCACAGCTTGTTGTAACTGTTGTCTTCTGCTATTTTTTCCCCATGGGAGTATCACCTACTAACCTTGAGGAGAATTCTGTGTAAGACAGGAATGAAAGGTAAGAAATAAAAAACTCCCCGACATTAGAGGAATGCTCTTCTTTTTTGTAGGCCTTGGGAAAGGAAGGCCCAGTCCTTAGATAAAGATAAGCATATTGTACTGAAGGTTTGGAAATGCAAGTTGTTTCAGAAATTATCTCTCTGCCTGTGCCATACTACAGGTTGTAGGGAAACTGGACTTCCTTTTGTTGTCTCAGAAACTTAACATTCTGTTTGGTGTCATAGCCTGCTCTTAAGTGCTCCAGTGATATCAGCATTGGGAGCATAGTAGAAATGGGACTGCTCTGTGGGAACCATTAACAACAGAGAAAACATCATGATTCTTAAAGTGCTTGTCAACACCATAAAGTAATGATAGATAAAACTCATGACAAGAATTGGGAAAACAACCATTTAGCCACTGAGACACTGAGCCCCAAGGGAATTGATGAGCAAAAAATAATTCTCTAGAGATTCTCAGATGTGTTCTGTCTATTGGATTCTGAGAGACTGTTGCAAGTTTTACTAGAGGAACTCTTAGCTACAACAATTCACAAGAATCCAGATTTCATAAGTTTATGAAAATGGAAAAACTGGAGAAACAACTGTAAGAGGAGGAAGACGTTTTACATACATTTTAAAACAATGGCACCCAATGTGCCATGGATGGTGCTTGCCTATTTTTGTTGTTGTTTTGTTTTGTTTTTTCAAATGGGGTGTGACTATCTAACTCTGAATGTCCCTAAAGACCCTCCTGCCTTAGCTACCACAATGCTGAAATTGTGTCACACAAGTCATGGGCCTCTCTTTCCAAGTTCTGAGCCTATGCCACACTCCAGAACATGTTGTCCTATTCCATATACTGTTTAGTCAAAGGGAATATCAGCATGGCTACTCACTTCCCCCAAGACTCTAAGGCATTAATTTGATTATTTGTCTAGTGAGTAAACTGGCAGTTCTCTTCCATCATTGCCTAATCTAAGAGCCAACTAAAGACTTGTTTCCCTGAAGACCTGAGGTTACCTTTAATCCAATCACAATCCTCCCACATATGGAATGAATGGGGGGAAGAACCATCTTGAAAAGTAGTCATTTAACTTTATGGAACTTAAAGAAAATTGCCTGTTGTAGTACAGTTCTAAAATTATTATAAATATTGCTGTCTCATTTTAAGGCCATTTTGTGTGAGAAAAATCATCATTCAACAAACCTACAGAGTTAAGGACTAAAAAACTTGTTTACTGTAAGAAGTATAATTCAGGCTCTTTCCTATAGGTTATGACACAGGTTTTCATTCTGGAATTTTTTTACAGCAGTCTCTAGTTGCTTTGGTTCCCATTTTTCACTGGCTATAATAAAGCAGATCCAATTCACAGTGTAGATTAGCTGTAGTGCTTCAAAATTATTAGTAGTTGTATTGATCCTCAGCCTTCCTTTTGGAAAATGACAATGCTGTTACAAGCGAACAAGGCTGACAGTGAAAAATCATGAGTTAGAGTGCGAGGTTGCTGATTGCAGTCTGTGTTGACAAGGTCGATGGATACAAAGGGGATATATTGATTTTGTTCCCTAATTTTTTTCTTGAGCAATCCAATGAGAAAAGTCAAAGCCAATGTAACACATCACGCTCAGACCTGTAGTACTGAAACCATCATGATTGTCAATGTGACACAGTCCAGAAGAGTTAGCCCACAGCAGTCAGCTGAGGGCTTTCCATCTGAAGCAGCTGTGGAAGACTGCAGGAAGATAATCACTACCAGTCTTTCAACTATGCCATAGAACTGTTTAAAACATACATCTCTTGTCATAGGTATATTAAGCTTCCAGTGTTTGGGAAAAGTCACCCTTGGTTTGCACAAAATGTCAAAAATATTTCTCCTGCAGATTCAAAGTTATTCCAATTTGTAGTTTGATATCTGTTAAAGAGGGACTATTAATCATATCAAGTGGGAACTATTTTCTATATTATTCAACATTCCCTGTGTGTTACCAGCTGAAAAGCCACAATTGCTAGGTTTGCTCTCCAGTTGAAAATGTTCTTATTCAAGAAATAGCTTTGCATTTGTAAAATTTAGGGAGTTACTTTAGGCCACAGATAATAATTTCATCTACAGTCATAGATGTTAAAACACAAGTTATTAGTTGTTTAAAATATTGAAATGATCTTATGCAACCAGAGGTGACTATTTGAAATGAACTTTGAGTTTTGACTTATATGGTTTCATGTGGTGTGTGTGTGTGTGTGTGTGTGTGTGTGTGTGTGTGTGTGTGTATTTTGTATGTTGGACCAGAAGGAGGTGTTGTGTGTTGGGCAAGGAGGAGGGGCTATTATAATCCATAGTTGTGAATATACAAGAACAAGCAAAGACCTACACCAAAGTGATAGATTTATAGACATTGACTAGCAAACCTGTTTTCAATGATATGAAAGTTCTACCATGGGAAGATGAATAGGCATCATCAAGGGTGATTTAGCTGAGTTCTCCTTGACAAGTCAATGTAAGATATTACGTCCCTTGGAATTAGAATAAAGTTACAAACAATATAGGACTCCTGCAAAAAGAAAATATCCAATAGACACTAGAAGAAAAGAAATTTAATAAAGAAGTCTCCCACAATAAATCCTTTAAGAAATCACATAGTAAACAAACTTAAACTATAGTATGGTCTTGTGTATAATCTTATATATGGTTATTTCTAAGCATTTAATTATATATAATTAATTTGAATAGAATTTCATTACTGACTCTTTGAATAAAAGTAACATGTTCTCTGTTCCATATTTAGGGAGTGAAGCATACTCATAAGAAATGCAGAAGAGAGAAAAAGGTGGGCAGGAAAATGCTGTGCGCCAAGTTTAAATTAACAAGAAAAACAATGACTGGGAAAAGTGGCCTTAGACTATTTCTTCAGAAATTTTGGGTAGGTGCTTGGGAGGGTGTATTTATGCAATATGTGTTCTTGGGCATTGAAAATGAAATAATTCCGTGTGGTTTCCTCTGAGTATTCATTTTCTGGGCATTTCTGAAGATATTCCATTCACTATATTCATGTATGTGTTTCTGAAGAAATTCTATTCACTGTGTTCATGAATGTGTTGTTCAGTCTTCAGAAATGTGCGTATCTAAATTTTCCTTGGTCTAGATGTCATTTATGTCTGATCAAAATATTCCAGTAGGACACTGTGGCCAAGCTCACCTCAACATCTGAACCTGAACCATTTTAGTGGCTTCTGAACAGTCCTTAATTTCTATTTTATTTCAACACAACCTTCTTTAACACATTTTCAAATATAGATTCTGATCATATACTTATCTGTCTCATGTAGTTTTATTTTCTGTCACAAAATCCTTCAAACATCAACAGTACAATGCTCTGATTTCATCCCACTGCCTTGCCTTTCTGTGATATTTTCCCTACTCAACAATTTCTTGTTATGCCTGACAATATTCATTAAAGTTTTTACATTGTGTTTCTCCCTCAATCATATTTACCAAGACTGTCTCATGACTTCCTCTTTCAAATGGTTCAACATACTAATCAAATAGTATTTTGATAAAATATATTTCCATCATTGGCTTTTACTTGATTTCCTAGCACTTAAACATATTTTAATGTAATTACTTTAGTGGTGAATTTCTTCTATCATTTTACTTCAAAATTTACTTTATATTACTAATTTGAAATGAATAATTAAAAGCAAAGCTTAAAATGAAGGAAAAAGACATTAAACATTCAAACATGGGTTTTGAAAGGTTCCTGAGCTCCCTATACTAACCAAAGAGCTCTGGAGAGTTGATGACCTCTGGAGAAGGATGGCTCAGCCTTTTTAAGAATGTGGCCAGTGACAGGTAAATAGCACACCAGTAGGTGATGCCACACCCAGAATGATAAATGGACAACACAAATTGGGTTTGGTGGGTTTTTGACTAAAAAAGAAATGAAGTGAGTGCTGGAGAGATGGCTTAGCAATTAATTATACTTTATCCTTTGTGGAGGACTAAAGCTTGGTTGCTAGCACCCATATCCTTTTTCTTACCTGGAACTTCAGCTCCATAGAGAACTTCAGCTCCAGAGGGTACTGCAGTTCAAATTTTCTGGCTTCTGAAGCCAACCATAGACACAGTCACACACAGTTACCTACACACATACACATAGACATACACATGGTTAAGGGTAAAATAAATCTTCAAAACTAAATTGACAATGGGACATGAAGTTGCAGTACAGGGATGTGGCACTTGATTGGAGTCAAGGGATGTATTTGGGAGTGAACGGTGTCTAAGGATATTTAATGAAATTCTCAATGGGTTAATAACAATATTTAGAAAAGACTAATCACTATTATGTGAAATAGAGCTGAAAAAAATCATTCTGAGTAAGATAACCCAGACCTATAAAAGCTTGAGTCACATGTTTTCACTCATCTGTGGATATTACATTCAATCTTCAAGTGTTTATGTTTAATTTTAAATACCCATAGAGGTCAGGAAATTACTAAAAGGCCCTGATGAAGAATATTCAGGGGATGAGACATATAATGTACTAGTGTAGGGTTAAAAGAGAAAACTAGAACAGGATGACTTAAACTGGGGTCATAGTAATAGAATTTAGGGTAGAGGTTGGAGTATAGGGGATGGAGGATAAATAACCCTAAAGACCTTTTGAAAAAGACATATAGAAAAGTACTACCGTTGAAGCTTCATACACTTATAAACACACACACACACACACACACACACACACACACACACACACACAGAATGAGTTAAATGTTAAGAGTTAAAATTGTAAAACATTTTAATCCTACAATGGAAAAACTGCTAGACACTAATAGCTATCAAATAACAAGCCCAGTGCCAGGAATTGGTTATTTGTTTTTAAGTCATCAGATACTGAGAGCCCATAGACTCAAGATTTTACCTACTATTTATTACCGTTGGCCTTGGTTATGCTCATTCCTCCCACAAATGGAGATCTAGACCTTATTCCTTAAGATATCACATACTTGAATGACAAATTATGAGGAAATCAAATTTTTATGGTCCTGGAAGCTCCATTCATACTGGATAGATTTCTATAATCAGGTATATGCAGCTGTGAACTCAGCTACAACTGAGTTGGTAAGTAATGGTCACTGGTACATAGTATCATAAGCATATCATGGGAGTAACCAGCCACTCTCTAATTGGATTTAAAACATGCTCCAGAGGGTGAAACTAATCTAACACACACACACACACACACACAAACACACACACACACACACACACTCTCATTCTCTCTCTCATAATATATATATATATGTGAATGATGTCTAAGGATATTTTATGAAATTCTCAAATGGGTTAATAACAATATTTAGAAAAGAAAAATCACTATTATATGAAACAGAGCTAAAAAAAAATACAAGGGGACACAGAGATAGCACATCAGACCAGATTGGGGAGGAAGATTTTAAAAAGTTTGTATGAATAAAGCAATAAAGAAGTATTTAGATTGGCATACTAGTTTAAAAAAACTTAAGTAGGACCTTAGAGATGACTTCCTGGATAAAGGAGTTTGCTACCAACCTTGGTGATGTGGGTGCAATCTCTGGAATCCACATGGTAGAAAGAGAGAACAGGCCTTTACAGGTTGTCTTCTGACCTTCATATGAAAGCAACACAGACACAAACACATGCATTAAGTAAGTAAAGAAATGTAATAAAAAATAAAAAACCATTAATAAAGAACAATACACATTTAAATATAAAGAAAAATAAATAAATTTTATGTGATTTTTATTGGCAGAAATCAATCATATGCCCTCTATAACTACAAAGGAAGAATTTTAGATATGGTCTTGTTATGAACTTAGAGGTAAAAGAAAATTATTTTGGTAACAATGATATCAACAATAGTGCAAAAATTTTACTTAAAAATTTATTTATACAATTCATTCAATCATTTCATTTTAAATCAATCATTTATGCATTTCAATCATGTCAAGGATTTTATATGTTTTATATGTGTTTAGAACTTTTTAACATTATAAATATTAAAGTAGCAGATTCCTGTGACTATGGATTATTTTCTTCTTAATAATAATTCATAATGACTCAGACACAAATGATCAATGAGACTGCAAAATCAGAGGCAATGAGAAGTAATGATAATGTCTTGGGTATATAACATTATCTAGTGTGATTTGAGTCATAGGTAGACAGTTCTGGAGAAGTCAGTAAATGTATACTTTACCATGAGCATGCATTTATCACAGTTTAGTGTTAGAAACCAGCTTGTGTCCATTTTTCCTCTTTCTACTTAAGATTCAAGTCCTCTTTTCTCTTTTTTATCAAAATTGTTACAGCTGCATTATGTTGGTAGCTTTAATTCTAGAACTGGCAGTGGAGGACAGAAGGATAGGGTTTTCAAACCAGCCTCTGCCACCTAGCCAGTTCAAAGCCATCATGAGCTCTATGACACTACACGTCTCAACAACACAGACACTGCCACACTTCAACACACACACACACACACACACACACACACACACACACACACACACACACCACGTAAATCAGTTAAGTAGAAAATTTTAGACTTTACGTGAAAATGTATTCAACCTTGATAACTGTGCTCACTATCAATGGCTAACTTGATTCTGCCTGGCAATGTGAACATCTGCCCTATGAAATTGAAAGCATAACCTCTAGTCATGATGAATAAGGAACATTTGCTTTAATGTAAAGCCAAGTGCAACTGATGTTATGGCCTCTAGAATATCTATCTTATTGAAGTAACAAATGGATATATATTTAAAGTTGGAAATATTAACAAAGACATTCATTAACATTTTTATTCATGGATTTTTAAATGTGACTCTTAAAAATTACTCTGAAATATTTCAGAATTTAAGATTGATCAACATTGTGAATTGGTTAGCATTTAGTTGAGTTGTTGACTGAAAGGGTCCCATGCAGGTCCCCAAATAACCCATGCTGATGCTTGGACATTCAAGTCTCTTTAGTGTAGAAAGATACTCTGCAGGCTGTAGAAAGAGCAGCCTGGACACCAATCCAGACACAAAATCCTCAACCTATAATCTATCCTGATTGCAAAAAGTGCTGAGACAATGGTGGTGCAAAACAACTCATAGTAGCTAACAAATGTTTGATTTAACTTGAGGCCCACACCGCTAGAAGGAGCCCATGCCCTATCCCTACACTGTTTGGATTGCCAGGAACCAGAAACTAGGTAGTGTTGAGACCTAGAGTAGAACCAAACAAAACAAGTCTGGCAAAAAAAGAAGAAAGAGAGAGAAGAAGAATATTAGGAAGAAGAAGAAGAAGAAGAAGAAGAAGAAGAAGAAGAAGAAGAAGAAGAAGAAGAAGAAGAAGAAGGAGTCAGAGGGAATGAAGAATACCAGGAGAACATGGCACACTGAATCAGCTAAGCAGGAATTATATGAAATTACAGAGACTGAAGTGGCAGGCAGAAGGCATGCATCAGTCTGTTCCGGATCCTCTGTGTATATGTTATGGCTGTTAGGTAGTGTTTTTGTGAGACTCCTAACAGTGGGAGAAGGTCTGTCTCAGACTCTTTTGTCTGCTCTTGGGAATCTTTCCTCCTTGGGTTGCCTGGTCTAACCTCATTTTCAGGGTTTTTGCCTTGTCTTATTTTATATTGTTTTGTCATATTGGGTTGTTATCTCTTGGAGTCCTGCTCTTTTCTAAAGGGAAACAGAGGGAATATGGATCTGGGGAAGAAGGGAAGTGTGAAGAGGGGATAGGAATGTCTGATGGAAGGGAAACTGTAATCAGGATTTATTGTATGAGAGAAGCACTAATTTTCAATAAAACAATTTTCCTGCACAACTAGCATACATTGTTATAAAAATTAAAGTGATGACTATGCCTATCTCAACTTGTTATAGCAGATTACAGAAAATTTAAAAAAAGTATGATTACTATAGTCAGACTTGATTTGGAACACTACATCCCAAATAATGACAGTGAGACTTTTTATTAAGTATGATAGTTTAGCCTTAGCTTAGGCTTGTTCTAAACAGGCTCTTAAAACTTAAATTAGTCTGTTTATATTAATCTACATTCTGCTGCATGACTCATTACTTCAGCTACATAACATATGCCTGACTTCCTCCATGTCTTGCTGGTAAATTCCCCAGCTCTCAGATTCTTCACCTAGTTCCTATCTCTCTCTGAAAGTCCTGTCTATCCTCTCCTGCCTAGCTATTGGCAGTTCAGCTTTTTATTAATATCAAAAGGTATCTTAGCAGAAACGTGTCTTCACTATATACAAGAATAGTATGCCACAATGGCTTACACCTTAAAAATGTAGCAATATATGTGAAGTCTGAACAATATGGCTGCCTAAACAAGACTTGAATAAGGATGATGCCAACAGAAATGCTAACAGAAAAGGAAGTAATATCATAGGACCCTAACCTTAGACACAGAACTATAAGCAGCTAAGGAATGCTAAGAATGAACAATACAGTCTTCCCTAGGAAAGAGACCTCATTGATTATCCAGCACCAGGTGGTCAGCCCTGATATCAATCATATACGTACAAGGAACATTATATAGATTGAGCAGTTTCTTTTTATATATTTAGGAAATTATAAACATATATTTACATCAGTAATTGAAGAAAATGAGGCTAGAAGTCATAAATTGTAGAGAAGGGCCTACTATTACATGAGAGGTATGGGAGGGAGAAAAATTGGAAGTGCTGTGATCATACTTTATTTTTAAAAATTTGCAATGTTCTTCTATAAAACAAATGAGCCTTTCTATTTCATTCAAAATAGGAAAATATGCTTATGTAAAATTATAGAAGTATACATGTAGAAAAAAGTCATAATGAAATATATTATTATATTTGTATGATTAATATATAAATAAAATATTTAAAATGGTACCTTGGTGTCTAATTCCTCCAAAAATCTGACTTTCATAGCAAACCTCTCTAGGCTGCTAACTGATAAGAGCTCAGGCTAATGTCCTGAATGACCTCATTAATCAGAATGAAGGTTTTACCCCATGAGGCTAATGACATTTGTGACTTCACAGACAGAAAACTTAACAGAAACAAGTGCCAGAGGGCACTTTTGGAAGAAAAAAAAAAACGCTTTAAAATAAGGTGCTAGAGTTCTCTCTGTGTTGAAGGCCCCCTATAGACTGATTAATGGAGTCATGAGTTCATAGACCTTTGCTGATTTTTTCCATCTCATCTTCTGTGCCTTGGTACATAGTAATTGAAACAATAGTTCTCATTTGTGTTCTTTTTCTCTGTGGTTAAAATAGATTAATTCCTTTGTAAGTGACATTAAAGGAAAGGAGTATCAGCACTGCCATGATGCTGTTATTTTGCCATTATTTATAGCTCTTTCCATGAATGGATACTGTTCCATTTGAACTTTAACAATGCAAGATCAGACAACTTCTTGTTATGTACAAATTATTAGTATATAGTTATTAAATATATTCATTATTTTATGTAATTCAATCTATTTAAAATACTTAAAATATTTCTGTTTGTTTGTTGAGACAAGGTCTTACTATGTAAATTTTGCTGGCGTGGACATCATTTTATAGAACAGGATGGCCCCAAACACACAGAGATCTGCCTGCCTCTGCTTTGCAAGTGTGCTGATTAAAGAGATGTGGAACCAAATTTGACTTATTTCATATTTTTAAAAAATTACATTATTAATTAAATTCTTAATTAACCAGTATCTAATTATTAGTGAACTGCACACACAAAAGTAAGCTTCAATCATGTCTTTATTTTTAATATCACTCAAAACACAAAGTTGTCCTAAAACCGAAGAAAACATATGAAAATAGTAACATAGCAGCCAACACAGCAAGTTATGAGTAAACACTTCCTCCTTGAATCTTACAAGGATTAAAAAACAATAAGCAGGCACTCCCCACCATGCTGCAAGCAGTTGAGAGACCTACCTCCAGGCTCCCCCACCATCCTAAAAAGTGACATGCATATAAAGGTACAAGAAGTTTAGAGAATATCAAATAGGATGTACCAAAAATAAAAATCCTTTCACCACAAAATAATCAAAACATTAAACATACAGAATAAAGAAAGAATATTAACTGTGGTAATGTATTGTGTCCCCTATATACTGTATCCCCCAATAAAATTGATCTGAGCATCAGAGGAAAAGATCAGCCAGTATAAGTAAATATAGAAGTCAGATAATGGTAGCATATGCCTTTAATCCTATCATTTGGGAGGCAGGGATCTGTCTGGATCTCTGTGAGTTCAAGGCCACACTGGGAACAGAGCCAGGCATTGTGATACATGCCTTTAATCCCACCACCAACCATAGAGGACTGGAGGTCTGTGCAGACAGACAGGAAGGGACAGAGCTTGGCAGGAAAAGAAAATGATGTAGCTAGGCTGAGAGAGCAAATGAGGGAGCAGAATGGAAAGGCACACATGTGTGGATATACAGGAAGTATCTCTCTCTTTAGAGACTAAGGTGTTGGGGAGGTGAGGTTAGCTTGTAGTTTTCCCTATTCCTCTGATGTCTCTCAGGCTTTAACCCAATTTCTGGCTCTGAGTTTTTTATTTAATAAGACCATTTAGCAATTTGTCTACAATTAAGAGATACAAAGGAAAACGGCCAAGAAACATATAGACAGACCTATCAGAATTACACCCAACTTCTTAATGGAGACTAAATGCCAGAAGGTCCTGGACAGATGTTTTGAAGATACTAAGGGACCACAGAGGCCAGCTCAGACTACTATACACAGAAAAACTTTCAATCACCATAGATGGAGAAAAAGAAGATATTTCATGACAAAACCAGGTTTAAATAATACCTATTCACAAATACAGCCCTGCATAAAGTACTATAAGGAAAACTCCAACCCAAAGACACTAGCTACATCCAAAAAAACACAGGCAATAGATAATCTCACACCATCAAAAACCAAAGAAGTGAAGCACACATACTACCACCACCACTGCCAAAACCAAAAAGTAACAGGAATTAACAATCACTGGTCATTTACATCTCTTTATATCAATGGACTTAATTCTCCAATAAAAAGACACAGGTTAACAGAATGGATATGAAAACAAAATCCATCCTTCTTCTGCATGCAAGAAACACACCTCAACTTCAAAGACAGGCATACCTTAGAGTAATGGGTTGGAAAAAGATTTTCCAATCAAATGGACCTAAGAAGCAAACAAGTGTAGCTATCCTAAAATCTAACAAAATAGACTTCAAACTAAAACTAATCAAAAGAGATGGAAAAGGACATTTCACACTCATCACAGAAAAAAATCCATCAAGAGGAAGTTTCAATTCTGAACATCTATACCCAAAATACAAGGAAAAACACATTTGTACAAGAAGCATTACAAAAGCTTAAACCATACATCAAACCCCAAACATTAATAGTGAGGAATTTCAATACCCCACTCTCACCAATGCATAGGTCTGCCAGACAGCAACTTAACAGAGAAATAAAGGAACTGTCAGATTTTTTTGATTCAAGTGGACTCACCAGATATCTACAGAACATTTTACCCAAACACAAAAGAATATACTTTCTTCTCAGCACCTTGTGGAACTTTCTTTAAAACTGACCACATACTTGGCCATAAAGCAAATCTCAACAGATACAAAAATAAAAATGGAATAACCTCTTGTATCTTATCAAATCACCATGGGCTAAAGTTAGATTTCAACAACAACACAAATGAAAGAAAGCCTGCAATCTCATAGAAACTGAACAACTCTGAAATTAATCACCATGAGGTCAAGGAAGAAAAAAAAAAAACAATTAAAGACTTTCTAAAATTCAATGAAAATGAATGTACAACATACCCAATGTGTGGGACACTATGAAAGCAGTGCTAAGCTGAAAGTTCATAGCACTAAGTGCCAACACAAAGAATCTGGAATAATTTCATACTAGTGACTTAACAACAAACCTAAAAGCTGTAGAACAAAAAGAAGCAAATTCACTCTGGAAGAATAGACAGCAGGAAATATCAAACTCCAGGCTAAAATCAATCAATTAGAAACAAAAGAACAATACAAAGAAATCAATGAAATAGTTTTTCCTTTGAGAAAATCAATATGATAGACAAATCCTAACCAAAAGGCAGAGAGAGAATGTCAAAATTAATAAAATCAGAAATAAAAAGGGAGAAATAACAACAGAAACTGAGGAAATCTAGAGAATCAGGTTTTATTTAAAAAATCTATTCTCAACAAAATTAGAAAATGTTAGAGAAATAGACAATTTTCTGAATAAGAAAAACATACCAAAATTAAATCAATACCAGACAAACAATATAAATAAACCTATAACTCCTAAGAAATAGAAAGTCATTAAAAGTCTCCAAACCAAAGAAAGCCCAAGGCCAGATAGTTGCAGTACAGAATTTCTATCAGAATTTCAAAGACGAGTTATCACCAATACTCCTCAAATTGTTCCAAACAATAGAAACAGAAGGAACATTACCAAATGATTTTTATGAGGCCATAGTTACCCTGACACTCAAACCACACAAAGATGCAGAGAAGAAAGAGAGTTACAAACCAATCTTCCTCATGAACATTGATGCAAAAATATTCAATAAAGTACTGCAAACTGAATCCAAAAATACATCAAAAAATCATCCACCATAATCAAGTAGGCTTTATTCCAGAGATTAAGGGTTGGTTCCACATATCAAAATCTGTAAATGTAGTCTACCATATAAACAAACTGAAAAAAGAAAAAAAAAGCTATAATCATCTCACTAGATGCTGAAAAAGCCTTTGACAAATTATAATACCCCTTCACGATAAAGGTTTTGGAGATATCAGGGATAAAAGGAACATACCCAAACATAATAAAAGCAATTTACAGAAAGTTGACAGCCAACATCAAATTAATTTGAGATAAACTCAAAGCATTTCCACTAAAACCAGGAACAAGACAAGGCTCTCCACTCTCTCCATATCTATTCAATATAGTACTTGAAGCTCTAGCTAGAGCAATAAGGGAACAAAAGGGATAAAGAAATACAAATTTTAGGAAGAATCCAAAGCATTTTCATTTGAAGATATGGCAGAACACAGAAGTGACCCCAAAAAATTCAACCATGAAATTCCTTGAGTAGATAAACATTTTCAGTGACATTGCTGGATACAAGATTAACTCACAATGTTCAGTAGCCCTCCTATTTACAAATGACAGATGCACTGAGTAAGAAATCAAGAGAATAACACCTTTCATAACAGCCTCAAATACTATAAAGTATCTTTGGGTTACTCTAGCCAAGCAAGTAAACACTTCTGTGTTTACTTAGATTCAAGAATTAGAAGAACAAAATTAGAAGATATCAGAAGATAGAGAAAGATTTTCAATGCTCATGAATCAGTAGGATTAACATAGTTAAATCAGCTGTTCTACAAAATGCAATCTAGAGATTCAATTAAGCCACCATAAAAATAAAAACACAATTCTTTACAGACTTTGAAAGTCCAATTCTTATCTTCCTATCCAAAAACAACAACAACAACAAAAACAAACATGGCAAAAACAATTTGGGAGAATAAATGTACTAGTGAAGGTTTCACTGTCCTTGATTTCAAATTGTAACTACAGAGCTACCATAATAAAGCCACTTTTTGGCATAAAAACCAACACATTGATAAGTGGAATAAAGTTGAAGATCTAGATGTAAATCAACATATCTATAGATACCTTATTTTTTATGAAGGAGCCAGAAATACATACTGGGGAAAAAAAGACAGCATATTCAACAAATGGTGATGTTCAAACCAGTTATCTGCATGCAGAAGAACACAAATAGATCCATGCTTACCAGTCTATACAAAACTCAAGTCCAAATGGATCAAAGACCTCAACCTAAAACCAGATACACTACATATGATAGAAAAGAAAGTGGGGAATAGCTTTTAACACATTGGCACAAGAGACAACTTCCTGAAAAGAACACCAATAGTGTAGTTACAAATATCAACAACTAATAAATGGGACCTCATGAAAATGAAAAGCTTCTGTAAGGCAAAGTATACTGCCAATTTGAAAAAGCAGCAATCTACACAATGGAAAATATTTTTACAAACTCCACATCTAATAGAGACTAATACATACAATATATGATGAACTAAAAAGAAAAAAAACCTAGATATCCACGAACATAACCCAATTAAAAATGGGGTGCAGTTCTAAGCAGATAATACTCAATGGGAGAATCTCAAGTGGCTGAGAAACACTTAAAGAAATTTTCAGCATTATTACCCATCAGAGAAATTCAAATCAGAATAACTATGAGATTCCATCATGTACCTGCCAGAATGGCTAAAATCAGTAACACTGATGAGGATGTGGAGCAAGGGGAACACTCTGAAATTGCTGGTAGGAATGCAGTCTTGGACAGTAACTATGGAAATCAATATGGCATTTCCTAAGAAAATGGAAATTGATCTTCCACAAGACCTAGCTATGCCACTCTTGGGCATATACCCAGGGAACACTCTGTCCTACCACAAGGACACTTACTCAACTATGTTCATTGCTGCTTTATTGATAATAGTCAGAAACTGGAAACAACCTAGACATCCCTCAATCAAAGAATGGATAAAGAAATGTGGAACATTTGCACAATGGGGTACTACTCAGCTGTTAAAAATAAATGGCACCATGAAATAGCATCATGAAATTTGCAGGCAAATGGATGGAAATAGAAAAATGCCATCCTGAGGAAGATAACCCAGACCCATAAAGATTAATATGATGTATATTCACTTATAAATATATATTCACCATAAAGTAAATGATAATCAAGCTATAACCCATAGACCCAAAAAAGATTAGGAAAAGAAGAGGGCTCTGGAGAGGGGGAACACTTGGATCTCCCTGGGAAGAGGAAATTGAATAGATTTTGTGGTTGGACTGGTGACAGATGGGGACAGTAGCAGTGGGGATAAGTTTGGGGGTTATCAAGGGGATAGTGTGTGGAGAGACAGTTGAATCGTGGGGAATTTGTAGGGCTATGAGGAAGCCTAGTGCAATGAAAACTTCCTAGAATCTATTAGGGTGATTCTAGTGAGGAATCCTGGTAATAGGGGATATGGAGTCTCAACTGTCCATATATTTTAGCCAAGCAAGGCTCCCTGGGGAAGGACTGGATTATATTTGGTTGAGTTGTTGGCTGAAGGGGACCCATGGATATTTCCAAACAACCCAGGCTGATGATAGGACAGAAGATTGCTCTTAGAAAACTGGCATGGGATCTCATTTCTGATGATGACATTCACAGAGCTCATTGAATGTGGAGGGGTCAAGCTGGTACTACTTCACCTCCATTCTTCACTCTTTGGTGTGGAAATGTACTCTGCAGCCTATAGAAAGGGAGACTTGGATACTAACTATGGCGGTGTTAAAGAAAATGGTCCCCATTAGGCTGATAGGGAGTGGCATTCATTATTAGGAGGTTCAACCTTATTGGAGTAGGTTTGGAGTTGTTGGAGAAGTGTCTCAGTCACTTCTTGCTGCTTGCAGATCTTTATGTCAAACTCTCAGCTACCTCTCCAGCACCAAATTTGCTTGCATGCTGCCATGTCTCCCAACATAACAATAATGGACTAAGCCTATGAACTTTAAGCCAGCCCAAGTTTAATGTTTATAAGATTTGGCATGGTCATGGTGTCTCTACATGGCAATAAAATTCTGACTAAGACAGAAGTTGTTACCAGGGTGTGGAATAATTGTTGTGATAGGCCTGACCATGCTTTTGTTTGGAGGAATGTGGCCTTTGGGACTTTGGATTAGGAAAGCAGTGGAAAGCTTTTTATACTGCTTAATGTTCCATACTCATGGAAGCATAGAAGACAGTGGTGCTGAGGGTGATTTGAATTGTGGGGGCCTGGCTGAAGATGTTTCAGAGGGAAAAAAAAGAGAATGTGGTCTAGAGACTATTCTGGGGTATTTTGATGAAGAATGTGGTTGCTTTTTCTCACTTGTTTGAAAAGTCTGCCTTAGGCTAAATTAGAGTTTTGGGTTAATTCCATTGGCTGATAAATAGTCAAAGCATCTTAGTACTGATAGAGCTAAGCAAGAAAAAATACAAAATGTACAGTTTAAGGAGAGAATGGACACCAAAAAGTGGAATGGAGCTAAGCCTTGTGTTCAAGGAGATAAACATATTTTTTAAAATCCTGATGTTAAATGGAATAAAGGGATTGGTGACCTCAGAGCAAGATCCCTCCCAGCTAAGGTACCAACTTGTGGGAAAAAAAAAAAAAGAAAAGAAAAGCTTAGAGTTAGGTGTGGTTGTGTACACTTTTAATTCCAGCACTTGAGAGGTAGAGACAGGCACATGTCTGAGTAAGAGGCCCGCCTGGTCTACAGATTGAGGACAGCCAAGCTTAGGTAGTGAAGGAAACCATTAAAAACAGAAAGCCTGTTCCAGCTTGACCATCCTGTTCCCTTATGTGCTCATCCCCTATCCCCTACCTTCCATTACCCACCCCTAATCTCCAGTTTACTCATGGAGATCTCATCTATTTCCCCTTCCCAGGGTGATCCATGCATCTCTCTTTGGGTCTTCCTTGTTAGCTAGCTACTCTGGAGTTGTGGGAGTTGGAAAGCAATGAAAGAGATACTATGACAGAGGGAGACATCATGGGGATAGAGAGAAACCAGGTGCTAGGGAAGTTCCCAGGATGACCCCAGTTTGGACTAGCAGAAAAAGTGAAGCGGGTGCCTGAAATGAACTGGCTTATCCCAGTGACCAGACTGCTGAATATCCTGTCATCACAGAGCTTTTCTCCAGTGACTGATGGAAGCAGATGCAGAGTGTATCAAGATCATGATGTGGAAACATGCAGAGATCACCAAACCAAACTAGAGGGAACTCACAAAATTTGGATCAATGGCTGTGGAGCCTGCATGGGACTGGGCTAGGCCCTCTATATGGTGAGACAGTTGTGTAGCCTAATCTGCTTTAGTGGGGAAAGGCCCTGGCTGTAGGATCAGAATCCATCCCTGGTGCATGAGGGGGCATTTTGGAGCCTACTACCTGTGACAAGACACCTCACACAGCCTTGAGGCAGGGGGAGGTGCTTGGGCTTGCCTCTACTGGATGTGCCTCCCATTGGAGACCTTGTCTTCTTGTGGGGAGGAGTGGAGGGTGAGTTGGGAGGGGGAGGCTGGGGGGCAGGAGGAGGGAAGAGGGGCATCTTTGACTGGTGTGTAAAAATGAATGGAAAATTTTTCTTAATTAAAAAAAAGAAAGAAAACAGAAAGCTGATAAAGATGTGAATGAACTAAGGGGCATGTTCCAGCCCCAGAAAGCAGTAGAATTTTGCAGCTTTGGCCATGTAGTTTTTAGTTTAGAGTCAAGCATAGAAGAAAGAGATTAAGAAATTTTCCACCCAGGACTAAGGAAAACCACTGAGACTAGGCATGTGTGAGCTGTGTCCCTGCATGGAGGCCTAGAGAATCCATTGAGTGAAACTGTGAATGTGAAGCCTGAATTGTGTTGGAGATCCCAAGATGTTAGAGACGCCAGAGTCATGGGATACCAGCCGAGGAAAACTGCTCACAGGGAGTGGAACCAGCCCAGAGAGAGAAATGTGTTGCAGTCAACAAAGCTGAGAGGAGTTAGATATCTGATGAGCATTTTGTTGTCAGATGTGAAGATACAGAGTTTGGTGTTTGCACGGCTAGTTTTTGGTCTTTTTTTTTTTTTTTTTTTTTTTTTTTTTTTTTGTCCAGTATTTCCTTACTATGCTCCTTTTCCTTCAATTTGTAGTGGTAATGTAAAGGTTGTGACATTTTTTGTTGAAATTATGTGATCTGCTTTTTCATTTTGATTTTATAGGAGGTTACTGCTAAGAGATTGCATGAGTTTCAGAAGAGACTTTAGACTTTAGACTTATACAGTCTTATAATTGAGACTGTTACATATTACTAGGAATTTTACAGTTGGACTTAATACATTTCTTCATTATGATATTACTACAAGCTTGTGGTGTCCAGGGTGTGGAATGTGATGGCTTTAAAGAAAATGGCCCCCATATGCTCACAGTGAGTGTCATTATTAGGAGGTATGGCCATTTGGAGTAGACGTGGTGTTGTTGGAGGAAGTGTGTCTCAGTCAGTTCCTCCTGCCTTCAAATCAGATGTAGAACTCTCATCTACCTCACCAGCATCATATCTGCCTATTTGCTTGAATGATTCCATGCTTCCTACCATGATGAAAATAGACTAAACCTCTGAAATGTAAGCCAACCCCAATTAAACGTTTTCTTTTATAAATTTTGTCTGGTCATGATATATCTTAACAATAATAAAACTCTAACTAAAGCACTAACTCTGCCACATAAACAATCTGTCCTGCCTACATGCTGTGTGGGGACAGTAGTGACACAGAACTTATAAGAATTCCTAAACAATGTCTGATTGCATTTGAGGCATGCTCCATGAGAGGGAGTTCACCACTGACACTGTTTAGATGGCCAGAAATCAGAGATTGCATATCCCAGAGACCTGGGTAGAACCAAACACTACTTTTAAATCAAAAGGAAAAAGAAATGACCATTAATGATGGTCTACTACATTTGTAGATCAGTGCCTTGTCCTGTTGTTATCAGAGAGGTTTCCTCTGGCAGTAGATGGGAGCAGGTACTGAGACCCACAGCCACATACTCGGAGGAGAAAGAATCTAATTTGTTGGTCTCCATCAGGTCCCTCTTCTTAGAGCTCAGAGACCTAGTAGAAGACAGAGAAGAAAGATTGTAGGAGTCATTAGGGATGTGGGACACCAGGAGAACATGGCCCACTGAATCAACTAGACAGGGCAAATATGGGCTCAAGGGGACTATAGCTGCAAGTATAGGGATTGCAGGGTCTGCACCAGGTCCTCTGGGTATATGTATGGCTGTTAGCATGGCATTTTTGTGTGACTCCTAGCAGTGGGAGAAGATATGCCTTTGACTCCTTTCCCTGCTCTTGGGACTCTCTCTTGTTGGTTGCCTTGTGCAGCTTTGCTGTGAGGGTCTTTGCCTTGTCTTATTGTAGATTGTGTTTGTCATGTTAGGTTGTTGTCTCTTGGAAGGCTGCTTTATGTTCTGAAGGGAGATAGAAAGGAGTGGATCCAGGGGAGATAAAGTGGGGGGATGGGAATAATGGAGAGAGGGGAAAACTGTGGTCAGGATGTATTGTATGAAAGAAGAATCTATTTTCTTTTGAAGAATCTATTTTCAATTAAAAATAAAAAAGATTGAAATTCCCATCAGAATAATTTCTTTTAGGAAAAACCTCATTACTCAATGTAACAGATGAATTTGTGAGAATGCTAACCCAGTGAAACAACAAATGAGAGACTACATCAATATATGCTAGCTAAAACACACAAAGGCAACCATGGATACCTTCCATTCTATATCTGGAATGCTGTGTTTATTTTGCTGTCTACAATGTGAAGTTTATATTATAATAAACGCTGCTTCGAATGTCATATAACAGGTAGCCTTGCTTCTGGCTTCTTTAAAATTTTTGTTATTGAAAAGAAGAGGAATTCAACCAGACATGGAGGAAGACATACAGACTAATGGCATAAATCTAATCAAAATATATTGTGCAACTGTATGAAAACACATTGTATATATGTCAAATTTTGTCAAAATTGTATATGCTTGCATTTGACATTCTAGTTTATTTATGTCTCTCATTTTCTCTTTATTAAAAAAATCTTGGAAATAAATAAAAACACCATACAAAAAATAAAAAGAAGTAGGTAATACTGTTGCCAATGTTGAATTTAAACAACTGGATTTGTGGGTTTTCATGATAATTTTACAAAATTTCATTTTGTTAGCATTGGCTTAATATGTTCTGGGTATGGATGTATGAATTTTAGGATTTTGGGAGAGTGTACTTTTTGAGCTTCTTGTATCAGTACAATCAGATGATTCTTTCAAATTCTTTTTCCTAGTTAAAGTGACTATCTCTGATGCTTACACAGACAAGTTCTCAACCAAACTAGGTGAGATATCTTGTATGAGCTATTAATCAGGGGGCATCCAGCAGCCCCCTAAACAATACAATTAAGCAGTCCCAGGCAAGAACAGTTACTTGACCAAATGGCTTTTTTTTCCAAGAAGAAGATAAACTCCATATAGAATGTCTTCAATGCCCATTCTCCTCTCTGGAGTAAAGCAGTGCTGCCAGGAGCAGCCATGTCTCATTGTCCAGAAAGTCTAAATTTTGAAAACATTTTAAATGCCATATTTTGTAGGTCTTTGAAACGTTTGAAGACTACCTGTCTATCTGAAATATATCTATGTATACCTAGAAAACTTAACATGACTATAAGTTTGATTATCATAGAAGACTAATTGTTCCATTACAATTTAAATGAGTTGTATAAACATAATACCTTAAAAAAGAGTAAAAATACACATACAGTATAACAAAATTAACTTTAAATTTGTATCAATAAACTAAAATCTATAGCAATGTAAAAATTTCTAAACAAGTTGTTACTCTTTAAATGTAGGTTCATTAATCCATCCTTTTATCATAATATATCTTTATCATATCCCCTATTATTCTTTAGAAAGAGATCATATTTATAATCAACCTGTTTTAAATAAAAAAATATTGGTTTTTCTCTGTCCCAAACCAGAGGGCTCTTCTGATATGGGACACAAAAATCTCTTAACCTTTTCTTTCATAGAAGTATGCTTGGGTTTAGAGGAGTGAGCCAATTCCATCTCCAAAGCCAGCGTGGTATATTTGGGAATTTGGGCATAGCTTCTCATACAACTACCTGCTGGAGGGGGTTGCTGTATCTTATGGGGACATAAAGAAAATTTTAGGATTATGGAGTAGTACATGAGGGTGTATCATTTGAGCTAGTTGCTTGAAACCATTCTGGATGTTAGATCATCTGGGCCATGGTGTCATCGGAGACCTTTCAGGGGGTCTTGGCTGGTCAAACCTGATGTATCTTAATCTGGAACAAATCCATAGCCTCTGGCTTTCTGTGGAAACAAAATTAGAGCCTCCTTTCCAAAGCAACATATCCTTACATCCAAATTTTGAAATCAAGGTATCTTTAATATATATATATATGTTTAACTCTGCTGCCTTTACAATCAAATATCTCTTTCCAGTTAAAAATCCCAAAGACAACACAATCCAGATTCTCTGTGTAATATCCATCTTTACATGACTTACTTTTTATACTACCTTCACTGTCTCTTTAAAGACTTTATTTTTAAAACTATCTATTTCTTTATATAACTATATATATTCCTTTTTCTCTCTCTTCCAAGCCTACATACATTTCTTACAGATGTGCCACCTTGTTTAAAACCATAGATAACAATATAAGATGACAATGCATGAATTTAAGAAAGAGATTTGTAAGGAGGAGGGTATTTAACAAGGAAGGAGGGTAAGAGTAATTAGAACACACTTCCTCATTATGAAGATATCAAAATACAAATTTAATTTTATTAATTAAACAGACTCTATTATAGGTCACTGTACAATTACCCACCTGGAAGCAAGCTCCATAAATTGTCATGTATTTCCCTTGTACCACACTATGTCAGAACTTCAGTCAGATGCTTTCTGTATCTCACTTGGGCTCTAATAGCTCACATTAAGCCCTTGATAAATTTGTTCTAGTAGAGCTTATAGTTCTACAGTAGGTTAACCATTCTGTATGGATACCTTCCTCACCTGCTTTGACTTTGGCATACATGGCTAGACTTTCTTCAGGCAAAGGACACTTCATTTCCTCTGCTATTGGCCTGAATCAGGCTATCTAAATATATGAATAACCTCTTTGGTCTGCTTACATTCAGACTCATTTCAATAGGGGGATGCTTTTCTTATGCTACTTGGACTCGTAACTCCAACGTGGCAGTCAATACCTGCTCTACTCCATTCCAGGCTTATCTTCATATGGCATGGTCTGTTTCCTCACACCAGGATATTTCTTGGTATATATGTCATTATCACTCTACTTTCACATCCCCTAACAAGACACTGTACTAAGGGACTCTATTTTTCTCTAACCCAGCTAATAAATTTAGTGTCCATTCATGAAAATTGAGTGTGGGGAAAAATCAGCAGTGAGAAAAAAATAGGGAAGAGGAGAAAACATGAGTATTTTATAATGTAAAATTGAACCAAGTAGACAAAAGTGGATAGAAAAAGTTGATTTATGGATCACTCTATAGCTAATTATTCCTCTCACAATTCCAAATTCAAAAGTTTTCAGTAATAAAATTCAGATTTATAATAGTATTCCAAAATTATGCTGTGAAAGAGATGCTTTGTGGGCATAAAGAATGATTTCTGCTATTATAACAGAAATGTATTTACACTTAATGGCCAAATATAGTAATTTCAGTGAAAAAATCCAGAGCTACATAAAGCAAATGATTATAACAAGTCTACTATTAACTGTCTACAAAAAATAGGTAATAAACTTTCTATATATTCAGTTTAATTCAAGCAATTGGCTGTACTTGGTTAAATATATTGATTGAAACTCACTATGTTGAAACAGATGGAAAGTCAATGGCAGTTTCTTTCACACTAACAACAACCACAACTAATAAAAAAGGAAAAAGTATAGATTTTTTTAAAAACCTGTTCACAGAAATAATAAACTAGTTTGTAAAACAAATCAAAATGGCACAGTCAGTGTAAGATAGATGGAATTTTGAATAGCATTACAGCAAAATTGGGAATAGAGATGTCACATAAATCAGCTGATTATATTTCTTCTGAGCACATATGAGGTAGGTAGTAGGATTGCTGAACCGTACATATAGCAATCTGTCTTTCAGTTTCTTTAGGAACATCTATAATGTATTCTACAATGGTTCTTCTAATTTACGTGATCATCAAAAATGAAATGCAGATGAGTTCCTTTCTTTTCTACATTTCAATGAAACTTTGTTATACTTTTACTTTTGTGGAAATAGTCATTTCATAATTTGGTGAGGCCAGGAAATGGTTTCTATACAAAAACTTACCCCCCTATAAATAAATACATAAAGGAAATGTTAGGTTGAATACTGTATGGAAAAATATCCAATAATAAAATATATAAACTCTTATCATTTGTGACAACATGAATGGATCTAGAGAGCATTATAAGTGAAATAGGTTAGGATAGTAAGACAAATACTTTGTTATGTCATATATATATATATATATATATATATATATATATATATGAATTGAAAATTATTGATTTGATAGAAATTGAGGAAAGAATAACTGTTATGAGAAAGTAAAGAAAAAAGGGCAAAATGGGGAAAAAACAGAGAATGGTCAGGAGGTACACTGTTATAGTTTTGAAGTATAACTACTTGTGTTCCATGGTATCAATGATTGATAATGTTAAGAATATTGCAAATGTATATATAAAATGAATAACTTCAATTGATTTTTGTCACAAAGAAATGTTGAAGTGTAAAGTATAAAAAATCTATATATACTTCAACCAACATGTCAGAGGCCTAGGTATCTACAAATAAAATCATCAATAGTAAATCAGATTGCAATGGTAAAAGTATAGTAGAATGAATGAAATTTTACATATTCATGCAGTGGAGATAACTCACACAGTACATATAGAAATAAAATATGTTTACTATGTGGAAAGGGGTCTCATGTATTGCATTATTCAATGGCTTACTGGAGAATTAAACATCAGTTATATAAACTTTTCTATTTTTTTCCTTTTCCTCTGTGACTCAGCATGAAAGTCATTATCTCCTGGAGATTTCTGTTGTCTCTTCCAAATTTTATGCTTTCAGAAGTTAAATGGGTTGTCAAAAATTGGATGATAAAATGGCAAATGCCTGTTTCAATAATGTGGTAGTTTCAGCAATATTGAAAGAAAATGTCCTTATGTCATTTGGACTGGAGTTCTAGATGAGCCTTCAGTAGACATGTGCTCTGTGTCCAGTAAGGTAGTACTGGGTCTTGGATTGAAATGTCGTAGTTCACATGGTTAGCTGTTGTTCAGCAGCTAAAGGTAACAAGGTTATAGATAAGGAAGGATTTCACAAGCCCAGCCTGGTATCCACAGGCTCTTGGTGGACCTTAGTGGGTTTTTTGTTTGTTTGTTTGTTTGTTTTAAAAGGAGTTTGGTAATATACCTTCTGCTTCTATTGTGTGGAACAATTTAAAGAGTATTGGTATTAAGTCCTCTTTGAAGATCTGGTAGAATTCTGCAGTGAAACCATCAGGTCCAGGGCTTTTTTTGGTTGGGAGACTTTTAATGACTGATTCTATTTCCGTAGGGGTTATTGGACTATTTAAATGGTTTATCTGGTCTTGATTTAACTTAGGTATGTGGTACCTATCCAGAAAAGTATCCATTTCTTTTAGATTATCCAGTTTTGTGGAGTAGGGGTTTTTGAAGTATGACCTGATGATTCTCTGGATTTCCTCATTGTCTGTTGTTATGTCCCCCTTTTCATTTTCTGATTTTGTTAATTTGGATACTCTCTCTCTATCTTTTGGTTAGTTTGGATAAGGGATTGTCTATCTTGTTTACTTCTCAAAGAACCAACTCTTTGTTTCATTAATCCTTTGTATTGTTCTTTATTTCTATTTTATTGATTTCAGCTCTCATTTTGATAATTTCCTGGCATCTGTTCCTCCTGGGAGACTTTGCTTCTTCCTGTTCAAGGGCTTTCAGGTGTGCTGTCAAGTCACTAGAATGAGATTTCTCCAGCTTCTTTATGTGGGCATTCAGTGTTATAAATTTCCCTTTTAGCACTGCTTTCATAGTATCCCATAAATTTGGGTATGTGGTATATTCATTTTCATTGATATCTAGGAAGTCTTTAATTTCTTTCTTTATTTTTTCCTTAACTCATTGGTGATTCAGTCGAGCATTATTCAGTTTCCATGAGATTGTAGGATTTCTGTAGTTTTTGTTGTTGAAATCTAACTTTAAACCATGGTGGTCTGATAGAACACAGGAGGTCATTCCAATTGTTTTGTATCTGTTGAGATTTGCTTTGTGGCCAAGTATGTGGTCGATTTTAGAGAAGGTTCCATGGGGTGCTGAGAAGAAGGTATATTCTTTTTTGTTTGGTTAGAATGTTCTGTAGATATCGATTAAGTCCATTTGAGCCATAACATCAGTTAAGTCCATTGTGTCTCTGTTAAGTTTCAATTTGGCCGATCTGTCCAGAGGTGAAAGTGGGGTGTTGAAAGTCTCCCACTATTAATGTGTTAGGTTTTATATGTGATTTAAGCATTAGTAATGTTTCTTTCACATATGTGGGTGCCCTTGTGTTTGGGGCATAAATGTTCAGAATTGAGACTTCATCTTGGTGGATCTTTCCTGCAATGAGTATGTAATGTCCTTCATCATCTCTTTTGATTGATTTTAGTTTGATATCTATTTTGCTGGATATTAGAATGGCTACACCAGCTTGCTTTTTAAGACCATTTGATTGGAAAGTCTTTTCCCAGCCTTTTATTCTTAGGAGGTGTCTGTCTTTGAATTTGAGGTGTATAAATAAATTATTCATAATAATTAAAAAATGCATAGCATAAAAAAGAATTAAGTTTAAAATACATTACTTTATGAATCATACTTAAAATATATTTTTAATATTGTGAATTATTTATAGAACCATTATTTTTCTCTTTTATAACTGGAAGTAATTCCACCTTAACTAAAAGAGAACAAAATTAACGTTTGAGGGCATAATATATGCATGTATATATGTATATATGTCTGATATTAGAGCTTTTCATATTGAATATCAGTGTTTTTTCACAGTTTATAAACCATCTAAATGATGGGAAATAAATGATAGAGTAGAAATAAAATCCTAGTTATATGGTTTACTTCAAAAGTTCCCTATTTTTTCTAACTACCTATGATTTTGTTTTAATTTAAAGCTTTTATTTTTTTTTGAGAAGTTTTTGTATGAGTATATCATTTCTACTATCTCCCTTCAGTTTCCCTTAAATTGCCTCCACTCTCTCTCAAATTCATTACCTTTATTTCTTAATTATTATATTGTTATATGCACATGCTACCTAATCCATTTAGTGTTTTCTTTTTTTTCTTTTCTTTTCTTTTTTTTTTGGTTTTTTGAGACAGGGTTTCTCTGTGTAGCTTTGTGCCTTTCCTGGAACTCACTTGGTAGCCCAGGCTGGCCTTAAACTCATGGAGTTCCTCCTGGCTCTGCCTCCCAAATGCTGGGATTAAAGGCGTGTACCACCACTGCCCGGCATGTTTTCTTAATGTACATGTGTTTAGAGCTGACCACTTTGAGTTGAATAACCTACTTTGAGTTTCATCTCTAGAGAAAAACATATTCTCCCTTTCAGTTATATATTATAAATGCCAAAAGACAGGTGGGTCAATGGAATAAAACAGAAGACACAAATGTAAATGCACTCATGTATGGACATCTGTTTTTCGACAAAGAAGTCAAAATTATACAACAGAAAATGGAAAACGTCTTCAACAAATTTTGCTGGTATAACTGGTTGTTGGAGTATAGAAGAATGTAAACAAATCCATATCTATCACCCTGCATACAACACAAGTCCCAGTGTATCAAAATCCTTGACATAATTCCAGATACATTGAACCTGATAGAGTAAAAACTGGGAAATAGCCTTGAATACATTGGCACAGAAGACAACTTCCTGAACAGAACACCAATAGCACAGATACAAACATCAATAATTAATAAATGAATCCTTGTTAAACTTAAAAGCTTCTGTAAGGCAAAAGAGATCATCAATAGGACAAAATGGCAGCCTACAGAATGGGAAAAGATCTTCATCAACCCCACATCAAACAATTAGCTAATTCTCAAAATATACAAAGAACTCAAGAAACTAGACAAAAGAAACCAAATAAGCAAGTAAAAAAAAAATTGGGGTGCATATCTAAACAGACAATAATTAACAGAGGAATCTCAAATGGCTGAGAAACATTTAATGAAATGTTCACCATCTTTAGCCATCAGGGAAACACCAATCAAAACAATGCTGACATTCTATCTTATACCTGTCAGAATTGTTTAGATGAAAAACATAAGTATCAGGTCATGATGATGAGGATTTAGAGGAAAGAGAAGACTTCTCCATTGCTGGTGAGAATGAAAACTTGTACAGCCACGTTGAAAATTAACATGGAAGTTACTCAGAAAATTGGGAGTCAATCTACCTCAAGACCCATATATGTCACTTTTGGGTATATACCTAAAGGCACTCCGTATTACCACAAGGATTCTTATTCAGCTATGTTCGTGATAGTTTTATTTGTCATAGCCAGAAACTGGAAACAACTTAGCTGCCCCCAATGAAACAATGAATAAAGAAGTTGTGGTACATTTTGCCCAATGGAATATTATTCAGATGTTAATAACAATGACATCATAAAATTTGCAGACAAACAGATGGAGCTAGAAAAAAATTATCCTGAGTGAGGTAACCCAGATTCAGAAAGACAAACATTGGGTTACTTATCTATAAATTAATATTAACTATAAAGTACAGGATAATGATGCTAAAGCCCATCAATCCAGAGAAGCTAAGTAAGAAGAAGAGCTCAAGGGTGATGTATGAATCTCACTGGGAAGGCGAAATAGAATAGACATTGTAGGTGAAGGAAGGGATGGAAGGAATGGGAACAGAATGAATCAGGCGAGGGAGGGTGAAGGGATAGAACACTGGGAGACACAACTGGAATTGGGGTTGGGGAATATCATGGAAGAGCTAGAAACTTACCACCATGGCAATTTCCAGGAATCTAAGGTGACCCTAGCTAAGACTCCTAGCAATGGGGGATACTAAGCCTGAACTGACCATCTCCTGTGACCAGACAAGGCTTTCAGTGGAGGTATTTAGATGCAAACTCAGCCACATAAATTTCTACCTACAATTTGTCTTGCCTATGAGATGTGCTGGGGTATAGGTGGCACAGAAATTGTGGGAATGGATAAGAAATGACTGATCCAGCTTCAGACCCATGCCATGAGAAGGATCATATACCAGTACTGCCTGGAGTTGCAGAGCCAAGAGCCTAGATATCTCAGAGACCTAGAACAGAACCAAATACCACTGAAAAAAGTCCATGATGGAAACAGATACAGAGACCAACAGCTAAACATTAGCTGTACCTAGAGAAATCCTGCAGAAGGGGAGGAAGGAGCCCAAAGAGCCAAGGACAGCCCAAGAGAACTCATAATCAACAAACCTCAGTTCATAGGAGATCATAAAGACTGAATGGGCAACCTGGGAGGCTGCATGGGACTCACCTAGACCCTCTGCATATATGTTACAGTTGTATAACTTGGTGTCCTTGTGGGGTACCTAACAGTGGGAGTAGGGACTGTCTCTGACTCTTGATTGCTTTTGAGACACATATCCTCATACTGGGTTGCCCTTTCCAGCCTTCAACTTGATATGCCATGTGTAGTTGATAAGCATGGAGGGCCTGAGCCTCACTGAATTGAAACAGAGGTGGAGTACACTAGGGGGTTGCAGCAGGGAGATGGAGGCACTGAGAGGAAATAAAGAAGAGGGGGAAACACACACAGAGACACACACACACACTTAAAATGCATATGTGTGAGCTTAATGAAGAAAAAACGCAACAACAGACATGCCAAAGTGGATGTCCTGGGGATGTTATTCTATATTCTGTGAATATGTGTTGCTCTAATTTGGTTGATAAATAATACACTGATTGGCCAGTAGGCAGGCAGGAAATATAGGTGGGGCAAACAGACAAGGAGAATTCTGGGAAGAGGAAGGCTGAGACAGGAGTCGCCAGCCAGACACAGAGGAAGCAAGATGACAAGGCAGAACTGAGAAAAGGTACCAAGCCACTTGGCTAAACATAGATAAGAATTATGGGTTAATTTAAGTGCAAGAGGGAGTCAGTAATAAGTCTGAGCCAATGGCCAAGCAGTTACAAATAATTTTATGCCTTTGTGTGATTATTTTATAAAGGCTGTGGTGGGCCAGGCAGAACACGGGAAATTTCCAAGTACATGGACAGGGAATAAAGCCCTGTATCCTCAACCCTACAGGTAATGGATGAAAGCTGAGGGCAAGAGAGGTGGTCCTATACATGGAAGAACAGACCATATTTTTGCCCAGTGCCTAATGGTCATTGTTATAAACATAGATGCAAGTAACACTAAATAGACTCAATAGGTTATATTTAGGGATACACACACACACACACACACACACACACACACACACACACACACACACACACATATATATATATATATACATACATATATATGGTATTCATATATAGATGAATACAATAACAAATAAAATAGATAATTTGAAGGAGAAAAGAAAGAAAGGGATATATGGAAGTGTTTAGAGTGTAGAAAGGGAAGAAAAATTATTGCAATTAGGTTACAATTTCAAATATTTTTTTAAAAGGTATTGATGTAAACTTGCCAACTCAGAGAGTACATATTCTTGTGTCTTTCTGGCACACAAATTTATCCTTACTTAAACACATCTGTATTTTAAATACTTATATTTAAGAGTTATTAATACCCATATACATTATAGGCTTTCATATTCTGAAGAGATATTATAACTCTCCTGTGTGACCAATCTTTATATTTTAAAATGCCACACTGTCTGCCTTCATTTGTCTTGTGAAATACTCTAAACTCCCTTCAATTTTCCTTAATTTTTACATACTGATATTGAACAAAATATTTAAGAAATGTCATATCTACATTTCCCTCCAGCTAGAAAACTATGTAACTTGTCATATACAATTATAAATTCTCTGAAGGATTGCCATTTTGATGTATCTGATAAAAATAACATTCGTAGAATCCAGTAAAGGGTATATAATCATATTATAAGTACTTTTCTGGAAGATTAGAGATCTGGGAACGTTATTAATTACCTTTGATTTATGATTGTAGGAAAATGGAAATGAGGTGCCTAATTAATAAATATTAGCTCCTGCAGTTATGTGGACCACAAAGTACTATGGAAACTTATGTAAATACTATTTTAAAGCTAGTGTGCATGAGTGAGTAATTTGTAGCAATATCCTGAGAAGAATTCCTCTTAGAGATTCAATACACTGTTCACCAATAACAACAAAATGGCTACATTGTTCGATAGAGAACTATTAAGGTCAAACCACATATAATAAAGATACTCAAATAGTTCTTTTTAAACTTCTGCTCCTTTCAAGATTTTTATTTGTGCTTGGAGTTTTAAATCAAAAACCAATTATAATAAAATAAAATCCAATTTTATGGGCCATGGAGACCATGCAATTTCATTTGTCATTACAGAGTCTCTCCCACTTGGATTTCTTTTGAACATTTCACTCATAGGGAATATCTTTTTTCTTGTATGTGCTTTGTTCTCACCTGACATCAACTAGTCTGTTGTCATTCTCCAAGATGCAATGAGAAACAATTCTTTCTGTGCTGAATGTCTCCGCATAGTTTTTTAGTGCCAATGAAAGATTTCTCTGGAGGACATCAGAAAAAAAGAAAAACTTTAAAGATGTTACCATTTCAAATCCTTGCTTTTTAAAAAAAAATCTCACAAAGATTTCCATACAAAATATACTTATGAATGTCCTTATCTTAAAAGAAAAAAAGACTAATATAAACATGGGGTCTTAACAATTCACCCTCTTACAGTCCCTCCTCTTTCTTGACAGTTGGACTCCTGGAGCTCCACATGGGGCCTGGCCAAGGATCTCTGCATCCACTTCCATCAGTTATTGGATGAGAGTTCCAGCATGACAGTTAGGGTGCTTGGCCATCTGATCACCAGACAAGGTCAGTTCAGGCTTTCTCTGGACCATTGCCAATAGTCTACAGTGGTTGTATGATTGTGGATTTCTGGGGACCTCTCTAGCATTTTGCTTCTTATTGTTCTCATGTGGTCTTCATTTATCATGATCTGTTATTCCTTGTTCTCCCTGACTGTTCTTGATCCAGCTGGGATCTCCTGCTCCCCTAAGCTCTCTTTCCCTTGAACTTTGCTCTTCATTACTCCCATTGTCATCCAGGTTATTCATGTAGATCTCATCCATTTCTCTGTCATTGGGCATTCCCTGTGTCTTTCTTAGGGTCCTGTTTCTTTAGGTAGCCTCCCTAGATTTGTGAGTAGCAGTCCAGTCATCTTTGTTTTAAATCTAGTATCCTACTATGAGTGAGTACATATCATGTTTGTCTTTCTGAGTCTGGGTTAACTCATTCAGGATGATTTTTTTAGTTCCATCCATTTGCCTGCAAAACCTCAAGGTGTGAATTGTTGAGACCAAGATTGGAAAAAGCACAGGGACAAATAGCCAAACTAATGGAAACCCATGAATTATGAACCAAAAGCTGTGGAGCCCCCAACTGGATCAGGCCCTCTGGATAAGTGAGACAATAGCTTTAACGGCTTGGGAGGCATCCAGGCAGTGGGACCAGGACCTGTCCTTAGTGCATGAGCTGGCTGTTTGGAACCTTGGGCTTATGCAGGGACACTTTGCTCAGCCTGGAAGGAGGGGACTGGACCTGCCTGTACCGAATCTACCAAGTTGAGCTGAATCCCCAGGGGAGTTTGGGCCCTGGAGGAGATGGGAAGGGAGGGGAGGGGCTGGGGGAAAGTCTGGGACAGGGGCGGGAGGGGGGAGTACAGGGGAACCCATGGCTGATATGTAAAATGAAAACACAGATATAATTTTTAAAAAACATGGGGTCTTATAGATCTATGTACAGATATATACATACATATTCAGCAAATTTTATTTTGTTTTTATATTCGTCTTTCTATTTTTTAATCTTTTACTGAAAGTAGATTTCTTTCATACAGTATATCCTGACTGTGTTTCCCCCTTCCCCTAAACCTCCCAGTTTTCCCCTACCCCCTTTTTTGTCCAGATCCACCCTCTTTCTGTCTCTAAGGGATAATAATAAAGCAAAATATGCTAAAACAAAACAAATAAATTGGAAGATAACAAGTTATACAAACAGAAAGATAAGAGCCCAAGAGAAGGCACAAGAAACACATATAGAGCAGAGACACTCATTCTCACACCAGTAATTTTATGAAAACACAAAACCAGAAGCCATGATATACATGCAAAGGGCCTGTAGGAAAACATTCAATCTAATAAACAAACAGGAAAAATCCTGATACATTATAAGACTGCGCCAATGAGTTTATTTTCTGTTCTCCATCCAGTGCTGACATCAGCCTGCCAGTGAGAGCAGTTTGCTTCCCCAGTGAGACTCCCTTGAAGTAATTAAATTTTTATTTGCAAGTGGTCAACAATTGGTGATAATTTCTGGGTTAGGGATGAGAGCCTGTGTCAACTTTTCCTTTGAGCTTTAGGACTCTGTTATAGACCAGAACAGGCCCTGTACATCATGCATGATTCTCAATGAGTTTATATGTACATCAGTCTTATTACGTTTATAAGGCATTGCCTCCATAGTGTTCACCATCCCCTCTGACTCTTAAGTTTTCCCTCACTCACTTTAATAAGTTTCTAGAGACATTTAGGGGAGGGATTTGATGAAGAAATCCTATTTAGGGCTGAGTGTCACAAGGTTTCTCACTCTGCATATTGTTTGGCAGAGGGTTTCTGTATTCATTTCCATCTGCTGCAGGAGGGAACATCTCTGATGACACCAGAGCAAGGCACTGATCCATGAGTTTAGCAGAATGTAATTAGAAATCATTTTATTCCTACATTTATTTAGTAGAACATTAGTATTTGTTTTCCCCCTCAGTCCCTGGGCTAACTAGTCTCAGGTTCTTAGTCACTCAATCAGGGTTGGGTAGGGGTTCCATCTCATGGAATGGGACCTAAGTCAAATCAGATAGTGGCTGGTTGCTACCAGGAGCTTTGTGCCACCATTGCTATAACATGCCTCATAAGCAGGACACCATTGTTGATTAAAGGGTTTAAAGTTGGGTATGTCTTTGCATTACTCCTTTGGTACTTTGCAGAGAACCTTCCTGTACCAAAGATGTTAGCATGTAGGAATGAAGACATTATGTAGACACCATCTTGATTTCTCCAGATGGTATGAGTTGTGTAGGTGTTGTTTTCAGCAAGCAAAAAGGCCTTGCTTTCAGTGTGTGGACAGCAACCTATGCATTGGTAACAGTAAATCTTTTGGGAATTCCCATGGGAACACTTTGACCAACAACTTAATTAGATGTACCCCAATCCCAGTACAGGAAGCCTCATTGGTAAGAAGAAATGCCCAGTTGGGGCTCTTTCTCCCATGATATTTGGTGATTTCAATTACATCTCCTTCATATATATATACATATATATTTTAGGAAGCTTCTACTGTATTATGTTTCCATACTACTCAAATGATACTTAATTTAGCTGTATTTCCTACATCATCCCCCATTTTTCTTCATCTTCCTGCTTCTTCCTCCCATTCTGCTACCGTGTACCATTTATCCTTAGCTATATATTATATTTCCCCTTCCTATGGAGATCTAGGTGTTCCCCTATTCACTTACTCTACATTTAACTTATGGAGACATATTGTCCTAAGTTACTATTTTAGTTTCTATGTTGGCATCTAGACATTTAGGTTTGTGATGATTACAATTCTAGGTACTGATATTTGGTCTTATCTTTGTTGGTTGAGTGTTTTGTTCCTTGGTTTATGTTTCCCTCTCTGGTACCTAAGGAGATTATGGTGTTTGCCTGGTAGGGAATGCTTATGGAATTTTGCCAGGTGAGACTACTGGGAGTTCCAGGTACAAAGTATTTCTAAGTATTAGAAGCTGACACTTAGAATTGTAATGAGCTACATGGGGGTGGGGAGTTTATGGGGTCCACAGGAAGGAGGAAAGGTGTGTTCCACCCAGATTGCTTATTCCTTTTGGAATGGGAGTGAGAAGAGTATGTGAGCAAGTAGTAAATTACCGAGCTAGAGATGAGACTAAGGTATTAGATTTGGAGAAGAAGGAGTGTGTGTATCTGAAACCTGCCTCCCTGCTGTTGTGGCCCTCATGCTTCTTTGGTCAGCTTTACCAGTGGGTTCCCAGTGAATATCTGCTGGAGATGGGAACTGGGACAATGGAATGAGTTAGGAGGAAGGTTGAAGGACAAGATATGTGGGATCCATGGGAGATGGGGCCCGAGGGGAAGGAAAGGTCATAAGCAGGTGGTCTTCTACAGAATTGGAGATGAGACTGTATGATTGGATTTGGAGGAGAGGAGAGACAGGTGAATCAGCCTACCTGCTTCGCTGAATATAATGACATACATATTCCCAGGTAATGTCTGATGGAATTGGGGACAGGGATGAATGGGGAAGAAGGTTAGAGGAGATCTGAGTGATCTGGTGGAGGTGACTGCAGAGAAAAAGGGGGAGGCTTCACAGGGATCTGCTACAGAGTTAGGGTAAGATTGGTTCACTATCCTTGTGGAATACCTATTTAGCATATTTTGAAAATGAACCATAAAATAAGATAATTAAAGGAAGTGCCTAAAACTGTAATCATTAGTTTATTATATATATATATATATATATATATATATATATATATATATATTTTAAATTATGTGTATGCTGAGCCTCTTGCCTGCAATATATACAAAATTCTAAGACATGAAAACTGTAAATTCTTCCTTGTTTTAGAATATATTATATCAATTCTAAAAATGTAACTAGATAAAATTACTGAACTAGGAAACAGGTTGTTCAGAAGAAACAAATATAACTTGACAGAGATGGTCATAACCCATCAGATAAAATACATCATAAAAGGTGCTTTGAGGATCCTGTTTTGAATATTGAATAAAGTTAAAATTAAGCAAGGTTACAGCTTGATGTTAACAAACCAATGAATTTCTCTGTGAACAAATCAATGACATTCTATTTTGCTCCTCAGTTTTTTCATCTTATAAACTGAGAAATCACCCTTGTGTTTTCTGTGCAATGAACTCACTTAGGTGATAAGTTAATAGTAATTTACTTAAGAAAATATAAAATGAAGATGCCTGATATGTATTTTGTAAATGAGAAGTTATTTTAATGTTGTGTTTTAAACATGTCTTTGTAAATATATACATATATTTTTGCACGTCTCTTTTTCAGTCTTTCAAATATGTAAACAGAACTTTTAAAGAAGTCCTGAGTCCTTTCTTAAGCAATTATTTTAATGCTGAATTCAACCACATCTTTTTTTCCAGCTTCAATTAGTTTTCTGATCTGAGTACATTATAATATGCATATTATGTATGTCTTTGAAAACGTCACAGTGAAATTCATTATCATGTATAATAAATATGTACTACTAAAACTATAGGCTTCAAACCATTTCAATATTCTGTTCCATCATCCTAATATTTCTGTGATATGGATCAGTTCTTTTACCTCAATGGTTCTTTCTTTGTCTCTCTCTCGCTCGCTCTCTCGCTCTCTCTCTCCTTCTGTGCCTCTCTCTTTCTTCCTTTTCATCTTTTCTCCTCTTTCCTACTCCCTTTCTCTCTGTTTTTCTCTCCTCCTTTACTTTCTGCTGTATTTCTCTTTCACAACTATTTTAAATATTAAATATTAATCTGTAGTACTTATACATTCTAATTTCCCAGTCCCTAAACAAGGTTAATTGAATTCAAATATGTGAATGAAGCTTTTTTTGAAATATTTTAATGCAACTTTATCAATTAAAAAAGAAGAACAATATTGGTGAACTATAATATTCATTTATCGCATACCTCTTTTCTGGACAAATAGACAAACATAGCTACTGTAGCTACTAGATATATCCTTTGTCATATCTCTCTTCCCTTCTTAAGCTTCAGCTTTGAATCCATACTAGATTTCCCTCAAACACTCTCCCTCTGCGCTCCATAAATTGAATTAACCAGACAAGACCCTGAAAGCCATTGGCTTAGGGAATCCTTACTGGCAATAGAGTTTCTGGACCCTAGTTCCTGGAAAAAGGTTCTGACACCCTCAAACCCACTGTGATACTCTTGAATCAAAACCTACAAGGCTATAATATGATAAAAATTATATTGTGGTAAGCTGTTAAAGTTTAGGTTTTCTGTAGCAGACATAAACTTGGTGCACAATTTTTTCTTCTTTCATGTAAAATAATAATAATAACAACCAACCCCCTTTAAGACATCTTCAGAACGCATTGGCTTGAAACATGCCCTTGATGATAATTTTTGAGTTTATTACTTATTTTCCTAAAGAGTTGTCTATTAAAGGTGGCAAAATGGCCAACTTTAATTTATCACTAGAATCAAGCTTTTACTTTCTGCTTCAGGGGATTACTGTCTCAATATGAGTTCGAATTCTACTTCTGGCTTATATCCTTAACCAGGTATGGTGGATCATTCCTGCAATCTAAGCACAGGATAGCCTGAGGTAGGAGGGTTGACATGAGCTCAAGGCTAGTCTGCTCTACAGAGAGAGACTCTGCTTCAACAATAGCAACAAAACAGAATACAATTGAAACAAACAAACAAAAAAAAGCTGGAGGAGGAAGGAACCAGGGAAGAAAAGAAGGAAAAAGTGAGATGGGGTGTAGGTAGTGGTAGGGGTGGGATTGGAGGGTACATTTAGAGGGTTATTCCTTTTGGGAAATATTTGAATCACATAGGCTTTACTTTCACATTCAGAATAACACCACCCCCAAAAGGCATTGCAGCCATGAGCTCTGTGTCTCCCACATCTCTCTGTGGGCATAAGGGTTAACTCCTTTCTTTAACCTTTGTCTTTGCCATGCAAGGAGGCAAGAAGAAAGCCCCTGTTAGACACTGGAGCCTTGATTTAAGAATTCTCTTTCCCAAACCTCTCAGTTCCAGAATAAATTTGTATTCTCCATGTATTATAATCTGAGGTATACTGTTCTAACAGCATAAAATAGACAAAGACTGAAGTGTTCTGAAATACATGCTGTCCTAACACATCCTACAGGAGAAATTGCTGAGCTAAGTAAACTTGGATTGTCTTTTAATCTCCCAACACTATGTATGAAGGCTTCATTGACTATATGTCTGAGTGTGATCTTTTCTCAGTCCTTTAGTTTTAAATTGGACCCCAACCACCTCACTTCTGCCTGCATATCAGACAGTCATTCCTCCTTATAAGGCAGTGTAGATTTCAGTATGAAAGAGACAGGGAACAGATTTTGGAGGCATGATGGACTTATTGAGTCCACACCTCTCATGTTTGTAAGACATCTTTGTGATTGTTATCAGTGTTCCTTGTTAGTATTAATATGGAATCAAAGGAACTGCCTCTCTTCAGTCTTTCTGAGAATTCACTTGCTGTTCGAGTTAGCGCTAGCTCTGGAGATATTTACAATGCCGATTTCTCCTGCTTTTGTAGTTCACTAGAGAAACAGATTTTCAAAAACCCTTTACCCACCATAAAAGTCCTCACATCCTTTAAAGCTACTAGTGTGATGCACGTCTTCTCAGCCTGCTGCTGATTCTCATGTTTCTAGCTGAGGCAATATAGTTCGCATGCTGTGTATGCTTCAAAATGTAGTCTTCATGGCAACAACATACCTCGTAAGCATGCTAATAACTTCTGCATGTTAAAAATGTCAAGGTATGATGTTAGGTGACTAACAAATTTCCTATTCTGTCCTTTAAAAACAACCAAGCTCAGCAGTTTGGACATAAATCAGTGAAATCACAAAATTTGAGACCAGCTTGTCTTTAAATAGGCAGAAGACCACCATTTTATCCCCTAAGCTATTAGGAATTTGTGTTGGTATGCCTCTTTTTTTTTTTTTTTTTTTTTTTTTTTTTTGTAAATTTGCCACAAAGTGTAATCACTTGGGAAGAGAGAACCTCAACTGAGAAAATGTCTCCAATAGGCTGGTCTGTAGGCAAGTTTGTGGAGCATGTTATCGATTGGTGATTGACGTGGGAAAGTCCCTACATACACTGTGTGCACTGCCACCAGTGGTCAAACGGTCCTGGAAAGTATATGAAAGGCAGCTAAGCATGAACCTGGAGAGCAAGTGTTCCTCCATGGCCTCTGCTTCAGTTTCTACTTCTAGATTCCTGCTTGTGCTCCTGTCCTGATGTCCCTCTGTGGTAGACTGTGATAGGGACAAAGCTTATCTCCACAAATTTCTTTTTGTCATGATATTTAACACGGCAAAAGGAACTGAACTAGGACAACACTGGTATTCATTAATACTTCAAGAATTGAGTTCTTTTCATTAAGTTACTTTGTGATAAGCACTGGAGACACAGTATACACATATAATATGCTTATATTCCTTAGAACTGATGATCCAGATTGGACTTTCTGTGTCAGTGGTCAATGTACTGCCTAATGCAATATATAAACCTGACTTTTGTCTTAAGAGGACACTCACTCCAAGATGTAATTCCCTTTGATATATTAAAGAGCTGAAGCAGGACCCAATAAATATGTAGAACACAAGGGTGTTTCTTTTCTCTAGCATTCATTTTCTCAGAAAAGGTGTTGCTTTGCTGTACAGTTTTTACATTCTTCCTGATCTAAATGGCATGAATGATTTCTCTAGTGTAATAACCATTCAAAGGATGTCTTTCACATTGTCTCTGTGGAAGCACGCACTTGCTGTTGCATTTTCCTTAGAATTTACTAGTCTAGCAGTGGGAAGTAGATCAGTGATATTCCTTCCATAGTCAGGTTCAACTTTACATTAGACAGGATTTGTCCTTAATCAGGGATGTTATTTGGATTTTGGATTTTGATTTTCATGATGTCTGCCATTGCCCAGCTCTCAGTGAAGGCCAATGATCAGGACCAGGAATATTTTTGCCCTTCCTCTAAGAGTAGAAAGAAGTTTTTACCTATTACTTGATATTGACAAAGATCCACTGTGTTTATGATTTTATATGCGTTTGTTGACATAGGATGCTTTTCCTCAATTTCTCCTCATCTTATTTTGTGAGGCAGGTCTCTTACTGAGCCTGGAACTTGCAGATTTAGCTAGATTGACTGACCATCTAGCCCAGGATCTCTCTGACTCCCCCTCTCTCACACTGAGATTCCATGTGTCTCTTCTCACACCTAGACATTTTATGTATGTGCTGAGGAGTGAACAAAGGTCCTCCTTGAACTAAGGTCCTCATTTGTAAATAGCAAGCGTTTTATTCCTGGATCTGCATATTAGCCTGTCACAACTCATGCATAACCAGCCCATTGAGAAATAAGTACTCTGGTCTAACACTCTGTATGCATTGAAAGGAGCCGGTATAATTTCAGGGAAAGAACCTAGAGTGAAGGGTGTATTAAGAAGTCCCCTTCTGCCTGTGGCTCCTAACTGCATTCATAACTTTTCTTGTTGCTGTGACTAAACGCCAAATCATAGCAATTTAAGAACTGTAAAGTGATTGGCATTACAGTTTGAGGCAGAAAAACAAGAGAAACTCTATCGGTGTTGGCAGGATGGGGAGATGGCTGGTCACACCCAGTCTACTTTCAGAAAACAAACTGAGGTGAATGATCATGCTAGCCAGCTTTCTTCTCATGCCCAAACAATAGAAATGTGCGACACATGTCAATGATTGGTCTTATCAATTAAATGTTTCTAGAAATTCCTCAAAGACATACATGCCTAGGAATGTGTCTCCAAGACAATCATAAACCCATTCCAAATGACAATGAAAATTAAGCACCACAA
Source organism: Onychomys torridus (assembly GCF_903995425.1). Classification (NCBI taxonomy): domain Eukaryota; kingdom Metazoa; phylum Chordata; class Mammalia; order Rodentia; family Cricetidae; genus Onychomys; species Onychomys torridus. Next base: position 71,445,564 of record NC_050444.1, read on the forward strand.
TGCAAGTTAAGTCTTTAGAATTGTGTGAAAGAATTTAGACAAATCTTTCTTCCCACTCATCCTCAGATAAGTTAGAATGTGTTCCATGTCTGATGGCAATGGCATTTCCTCATTGCAAAAGCTGTCCTTTGACTTTAATTTTCTGATGGCTAAAAAACTTTATTTTATATATCATCTTGCCTTTTTCTGTTTGTCATTTTAGAGTAAGCACTCTTTCATGCTTTCAGCATCCTAAACAGAAGAAACCCATCATCTCTATTTCTTTCTTACAGCAAAAATAACCTGCAAATGTATAGAAAATGTAATGCAATACTACATTAAAGCCAATATTCTCTATACTTAGAGCACATTGGAAAAATACCAAAAGTCAGTTGTCAGGAAATTGAGAATATGTAATAGTATAATAGTTTATTCCAACATCCTCAGACTCAGCAAATCCCCTTCTAAAAGTTATCTTGAGAAGTCATGTGCCCCAAACTCCAAATCAGTTAAGTATACTGTTATTTTGTATATAATGTAACTATGTAGTAGTGCATGTTAGGAACAGATAAAAATGTGTCCATCCTGTATAGCTTTTATCAATTTTGGTGCATTCATTCACATTATGGAGTACTACATAACCATACAGTTTTGAGCCAGGTCTTTGCAAAATGACATTTATATATATATATATATATATATATATATATATATATATATAAAGGCAAAAGTTGTATATGTTAATTTTTGCTTTTTAAATCAATGAAAATAATCAAAAGAAATCATGGCATGAATGTCAGGGGTAATCAATCTCTTCCTGATTGAAATTAAGGCCCATTCCACAGGATATAATTCATGCTGGCTTCTGTTAACTGGAACAAGAGCCTGTGGCTCCGTAGATGATAAGTCCTAAAAGAGCATCTGCTCCACTTATATTGCTAAATGGACATAGTAACAAACTACTCCAAACATGTGTATCTATTGTACCCATTGATTAGCTTATGTTTCATATCTCATCCCAGAAGTTCCTCTGGTGGTTAATGCCAAAACTCATAGCTGGTTAAAGTATAGAGAATATGTGTTTGTGGAGTACTTAGCCATAAATGAGCATTTATGAACATTACCTGTCTCTAAGCCTCTTTGGGAGCCTAAGGTCTGAGATGACCAGGGAGAAACAATAATGGACACCACAGGGTTTTGATCAATAAACTCACAGTATAGATAGTGACCTGCATAAAAGTTGTATAAAATGAAGCCAGTTAAAATTCCAGCACAGATGGGGAAGAGGCCTTATGAAGACTTTTCCCTAACTAAGGACCTATTGGCAATCACTAGCTGGAGGGAGGAGTAAAATTGGTTATTTTCAGGGATATGGCCCAAGTAGATTACCCCTGTTCCAGTGGATGCTCCTACACCTATGCACATACCAGCATCACCAACTAGAGTCAGTAGTTTGAACAAAATAGTACATAAAGTTATGAAATAGATCTTGTGGAAAGGTCTGTGAGGAACAGAATGGGAGGTGCCAGGAGATAGAAATCATCAAAATACACTGTATACTTTTAGAGAATCCTCAAAGCATAAATTTGAAATGTACTTTTTAAAAGAAAACACAAGTGAATAAAATGATAGAGATTCCTGGGTTTACACTCAGGTGGTGGCACTAAACATAAGGATGCTGTATAAGCGGAGCCCGGGGCTGCTTTGAAGTTTTCCTTCTGATAGCCTTCAACTTTGTGCCATATATTTATGTTTTACAAATGTAAAATTAAGTTAGATGAATTAGAGTGAAAGAATTGGCATTCAAAAAATAAAAATAGATGCTTACAGACTAATTTTTTTAATGAATTCTCAAATTATCAAATCTGAAGAGATGACAAATTATTAGCAAATGAGAATAGATACTGGGAATTTCATACTATATGATATGATGTAGCAAAAAATGATTAAGCTATGATTTATGAAATGTCAAATTATTCACACAAGTAACTGATAAGGAAACTGACACATAGAGTAACATGTTCCACTATTCCAATATAATGCCTCAGAATAAGTAAATGTAAAGTCTTATCACATGGACATCCTGCAGATCCAGGATCCACGGGAGTGACAAAAGCATTCAGGATGTTCTGTATTCTTTCCTGGAGTAAAACATACTGATCTAGCAACATGGTGCTAGTTTGTTAGCACCTGAGCTGTATTAAAATTTGTGTGATTTTATGTATATAACTTATACCTCAATTTCATGATTAAAAAGAAAAAAAAGAAGAGTAAATGTGCATATAGCAAAATGCATTAATTTGTTGATAAATCACAATTATTTTTTTAAAGAAGCTATTGTTCAGTAAGACTACAGTATTCAAAGACTAGGAAATAAAAGAAGAAACCAAATAATAAATAAATGAATCTAAAAAAAGCAATAAAGCCATGCGCCACCTTTAATCCCCGCACTCGGGATGCAGATGCAGTTGGATCTCTGTGAGTGTGAGGCCCACCTGGGCTACAGAGTGAGTTCCAGGAATGGTGCAAAGCTACACAGAGAAACCCTGTCTTGAAAAATAAATAAATAAAAGTGTTCTGAACAAAAAAATGGAATAAAAATTATACTTAACTTTGTCACTTTTTTCATATTATAGAAATTGTTGTAGACTCTAAATTTCCAATTTCACATCATTTAAGGAATTTAATCAGTATTTGTGTATTGTGGGTATTTTCAAATCATGCTATATGTGGACAATAGAAATAATTCACTCCTATGGGTAAAAATATCTTAATAAATCATAGCTATAGCTTCACATAAATTGTCTTCCTCTAACATTATTTTAATATACCTTGATTCAAATCAAGATAGCTTGCATCAATGAATGGGAATTTACCATCATATAGACACAGAAATAAAGTTTTCATTATATACCAAAAGATATAATGAAAAAAGCAAGAAGTATGTTTACTGGCATAAATCCTTGCCAAACACTGCATATGAAACTGCATTTATTCATAGACAATTTTAATATTTAAAAGGTTAGATAAATATAAAATCTTCCATGAGTCACTGTCCTTCACTGCTGTAAAAAATCATTACTGAATAATACATAACCTTTTCATTATTTATATTTTTTCCGCTCCTGTTTTGTAACTTAAACTTTTGGAAAGTAAACTCACTAACTCAATTTTGTTGATATCAATGCCCTTTTGAAAAGTGTTTTGTGAATCTCTGAAAACCGGGGCTTCTTCTGAAAGGGTGATATTATTTTTGACAAAGGAGTGATATAGTTTTCACGTGTTTATGTTTTTGTTTTTTGCTCTGAGGATGCTGAGAGCCTGCATATTAATTGTTGGAAAGGTATAACATGGAAACTAAATCAATGAACACAATTTTGTCCCTTGATATTCAAAAGTTAAATAAATGTCTACTTCTTCCTGTTGTGAAGCTATCCTTTCATTCTAAAGTGACAAAAACTTCTGAAAATGGTTGCATTTCACCAGGCATTGCCAATTTTAATGTGTTTTTGCGTTACATGGCTTTTACAACCATTTACTTTTCCTTTTTGGTACTGTTAAAATTTCACTAGAAGTACTTCAAATATTCTACTTTTCCCCACTGATAATATCATTGATCATAAGGTTCTACCAAAATTCTCAATAACTTCCTCCCTCAGTATCCAATACAGCAAACCAGAGAGGACTATGCTCTTAAAATACTCTCAGGATCACATATTTAAGTTATGGTAAGAAATTGTAGGGGGGACCTCAGCACACAGACAGGAACTGTTTGAAAAGCATTCCAGTGCCTTAGGTAACATTAAAACAAACTGACAAGTGGGATTGTATAAAAATGAAAACGAGTTTGCAAAATAATGAACATACATCACAGAATTGGAATACTTTGTAATTAAATCACAAAACTTTAATACTAAAAGAGTAAATAACCTAACTAATAAGTAAGAGGTGAATTGAATAGATTTTTTAAAAAAAGAATTATAAGTTTTCAATGAATCCATGAAAAGTATTCAATATCTTTAGCTGTTAGAAAAATGTTCTGTCAAATTGTGCTGAGATTCCATTTCACATCAACCAGAATTTGCTATCATTAAATAATTTCCATATTTTTATTACACACACACACACACAGACAGAGAGAGAGGGGGGTGAGAGAGAGAGAGAGAGAGAGAGAGAGAGAGAGAGAGAGAGAGAGAGAGAGAGAGACTTTGAATGCAGGTTTCCTCAGAGGCCAGAGGCATTGTATCCTCCTGAAACTGGAGTGACAGATTCCTTGTGAGTGGCCATATATGAGTGCTGGGGATCAGAACTCTAGTCCTCTGGGATATCACTATGTGCTCTTAATTTCTGAGACATTGCTCTAGTCTCATTACCATGAAAGTTCTTAAGAAAAGCTGGTAAGGAAAAAAAAATGAATAATTGCCTACTGTTGATGGCTAGCTACTATGCGAACTACCAAGTCTAGCTACTATTGGAACTATTTCAAAGCAGTACTTAGAAATTTAAAATAGTATTTTCATATAATAATGATACCTATGTTGAATATATACCCCAAATTACCAATGTGCACATACAATATAGATACCTAAATATTTGTGTTTATCCTAACACTATTACAATGGTCAATTATGGAATTAGTTTTGATGCTCATCAAAAGACAAGCTGATAAAAATATACTGTATGTACTAAATTAAGTATATCACTTTTGGTAAAATAAGTGGAACTGGAGAAGATCATGCCATTCTAGGCATGAAACAGCACTCCCAAAGACAAGTATTAGCCATTTTCATTCATATGCAAAATTTAGAGAAATAGAGAAAAGATTTGGATTAGAAAGGCTGAAGAAATGGCTCAGTGGGTTAAGGTGCTTGTTGCATAAGCCTGGTGACTTGAGTTTGATTCCCAGATTGGATGTAAATATGGAAGGAGACACATGATTACACAAATTGTTCCCAGACCACCACTTGTGTGCCATTGTACATGCACAACACACACACACACACACACACACACACACACACACACACACACACACCATGATGGCAATCATGATCACAATAATAATTTATTTTTAAAGGAAAATAAAGGAGAGAGAACAGTTAATATAGGTGAGGTATATTATCACTCTGTATTATATGCATGAATAAAATACCATAATGAAGCACATTATTTTTTTACAATTAACATATGTAAATAAAAATTTTAGTATGGGTACAGTTTGTTACTAATGTATTTTATTGAATTTATCACCTAAACCATCTGGGTCCTTTTCAGTTTGAGCAATTTTACAAATTTAATTAATTTTTTTCAGTAGCCAGAATCCTATTCAACTTGCTAACCATTCATGTATGAAGTTTTAGCAATAGGTTTTTCAGAGAATTGGTCCACTTTACCTGGAATTTATTATTTTAGATGTGAGGTTGCCCATAATAGTATCAGCTTTGATATTCATTTCTTTGTGGTGCTCTGTTTAAAATTTACTTTAATCTTGTTCTAATTTCAGAAATGATTGCTGATTTTTATAGTTCTGAAATTTTAATATGTGCATGAAAGATGATAAAGTTCCCTTTAATCTTTGCTGTCTCATAGAGAGATCCTTTTATTTAATTTAAATATCCATTGTTATCTTTAGACTTAACCTTTGTGTCTCCAAATAATTTTGTTTCTTCCAGCAGTCTTGATGATCTTTAGTTAAATTACATTGTTGTCTTTGAGAACATTTTTTTATAATTTCTGTTCTTTAAATATTTCTGTTTTTAGAAGATTCAAAATATAACCCATTTTGTATGCTCATGTGAATATGAAAATGTATATTCTGATGTTCTTAGGTGAAGTAACCCATAAATAAAGAATTCCAGATGATTGTGGATAATTTTAAACTTCAACATTATAAATGTGTTCATTTAGTGATGGACGATGTATAGTAATGCAAGTGCTTTGCAGGTCTATAAGTTTTGGTGTCACAGATTTGGTAGCTCTACTATTATGGATTATATTTTACTTTTTATTGAAACCTCCATCTAATCAATCACTGTCAATTGTAACACACCTCTGCACCCCAGATACCATTCTCCTTAAAGTAATTATTGGCTTCTTAAAATTTATCTTATTTTAACATTTTCTGGGCTTTCTAGATTTATGTTTTCATGCTAGATATTTACCTGGGGAAATTTCCAGTTAATTTCACTACATGTCTTCTACTCATTTTAATTCTTTTTCTCTTTTCTTCTTCCTTTTCATCACCTTTTCTTCCCTTTTGCTGTGTCTACACGTTTTATACATTATTTACTTTCTTCCAAAAGCCCATGGCTATTCTATTTCTTTTATTTAATTTTTATTCTGTATTTTCTGTCTTTGGAAATTTCTACTGATATAATCTCAAACTCTGAGAATCTTTTCTCAACTGTGTCAATTCTACTAATGAGCCCATAATATATTTTGCTTTTTTCTACAGTGATTTTTAATGTCTAGTATATTTTTAATTTTTTCTAAGTTTTTACTTTTCTGCTTCAACTTTCCACCTATTTAAGCATGTTCTTTATTTTTTCCATTTTAAGCATATTAATCATATCTATTTTACCTTTATGGTCCCTTAATTCATGCATTCTTTTGGTTTATTTATTTATTTTTGCTTTTAGCTCTCAAACAATGTTTCCCTTCCCCCTCCTTTTCTGCCTCCACCTCATCTTCTCCTGCTCCAGTTTCTCCTAAGATACAGGCAAGGCTTCCATGGATATCAGCCAGTCATGGTATGTTTATCAAACTGAAGTGAGACTAGGCACCTCCTCTTCTATTAAGACCAGATGAGGTAATCTGGCAGGAGGAAAAGGTCTCAAAGGCAGGCAACACAGCCAGACACAACCCCTGCTCTCTTTGATAGAAATCTCACACAGGAAGACCAAGTTATACAACTATAACATATGTGCAGATGGCCTAGGTCAGTCCCATGCAGGCTCCCTGGTTGTCAGTTCAGGTTCTGTGAGCCCCAGTGAGCCTAGGTTAGTTTGTTCTGTGAGTTTTCTTATGATGCCCTTGACACCACTGCTTTCTACAACCCTTCTTCCCCATTTTCCATAGGATTTTCAGAGATCTGACTAATGTTTGGCTATGGGTTTTTGTATCTGTTCTTATCAGTTGCCAGGTGATGCCTCTCTGATGACAGTTGGGCTAGGCATCAGTCTATGGGTATAGCAGAATAGCCTTAGGAATCATTTCACTGACTTTTTTCCCATTTGTGTTTGTCTCTGTCCTAGGTATTTGGGGTATCCTGCCTCTGGATCCTGGCCCTCATGGGTGAGTTCCCTCCCAGGGTACGGGTCTTCAGCTATGCCAGTCATTGGTTGGTCACTCCCACATTTTCTTTCTGCACCACCTTTATCCCAGTATATCTTGTAGGCAGGACAAATTGTAGGCTAAAGAGTTTATGGCTGGATTGGTGTCTCAGTCCCTTACCTGGGTCTTTCTGGGTGTAATAATTAGCCAGTTTAGGATTCATATCCCCTACCTGTAGGAATCTTTTTTAAAAAATTTTGTCTTTATTATTATGTGTTTTAAATTTTATACATCAGCCATGGGTTCCCCTGTCCTCCCCCCTCCCACTCCCACCCTGACCTTCTCCCCAGCCCCTCCCCTCCATTCCCATGTCCTCCAGGATCAAGGAACCCCTGGGGATTCATTTAAACCTGTTGGATTCAGTACAGGCAGGTCCTGTCACCTCCTTCCAGACTGAGCAAAGTGTCACTGTGTAAGCCCAATCTGACAGAGGGCTGATATCCAGAATATATAAAGAACTCAAGAAATTAGACATCAAAATGCCCAACAGTCCAATTAAGAAATAGGCTATAGAACTAAACAGAGAATTCTCCACAGAGGAAGTTCAAATGGATGAAAGACTTTTAAGGAATTGCTCAACATCCCTAATTATTTGGGAAATGCAAATCAAAACAACTCTGAGATACCACCTTACACCTGTCAGAATGGCTAAGGTAGGAATCTTAACAGGTACACCCCCACAGATTCCTGGCAGTTTTCTTTGCTCTAGATTTCTATGTCATTCCAGAGATGCTCCATCTGACAGAGGTCTAATATCCAAAATATATTTTAAAAAAACTCAAGAAATTAGACACTAAATAATCAAATTAAACATGAGGTACAGATTTAAATAGAGAATTCTTAACAGAGGAATCTCAAATGGCTGAGAGTCAATTCAAGAAATGTTCAACATCCTCAGCCATCAGGGAAATGCAAATCAAAATGACACTGAGATTCCATCTTATACTTCTCAGAATGACTAAGATAAAAACTACAAGCAACAGCTCATGGTGAAGATGTGAAACAAGGGGGACACTCCTCCATGGAGGATGGGAGTGCAGACTTGTACAGCAACTTTGGAAATAAATATGGTGATTTTTCAGAAAACTGGAGACTCAGCTGTATCACTCCTGGGCACATACTCTAAGGAAGTACACAAGGACACTTGCTCAACTATATTCATAGCAGCACTTCATAATAGCCAGAACCTGGAAACAACATAGATGTCTCTCAAACAAAGAATGAAGAAAGAAAACTGTGGTATGTGGTACTCATTATACAATGGAGTATTATCAGCTCTTAAAACAATGATATCAGGAAATTTGCTGGCAAATAGATATAACTAAAGAAGATCGTCCTGAGTGAGGTAACGCAGACCCAGAAAGACAAACATGGTATGAACTCTATAATTAGTGAACATTGGCTGCAAAGCAAAGGAGAAAGAACTGTGCTACAACCCACAGACTCAGAGAAGCTAAGTAACAAGGAGGGCTGGGATAGGGGCAAGCAGTGGACATGAATCTCACTGTGAGGGAAGGAAGGAAAAATAGAACGGACATTGTCAGTGGAAGGGGGTGGTCTGGAAGGGGCAATGGGCATGGGAACAGGAGGGATCAAGTCAGGGGAGGATGGAGGGAGAGATTACTGAGAGAGGCATTCTTTTTTACAACACATTTTTTTTATTGATTCTTTGGGAATTTCAGACCATGTACCCCAAACCCACTCATTTCTAGGTCCTTCCATGTCTACCCTCCACCCTTGCAACCACCCCCCAAATGAAAATAAAACATTAAAATAAAAAAAATCCACACTACCCTACCAACCCATCTGGGTAACTTCCTGCTCATCTGTTAACTCCAGCCTTCTCTCTCATTCTTCCCAGCCATCTCATCCCCAGTTCTGCTGTGTGTGTTCCACTTTGTTCCTCCTCCTACTGACCCCCCATCACATAACCATTCATTAGAGCAGCAATGGAAGCAGCAGTGTGCCACACAGTATACCCTTATGCCCAAACAGCTTTACTGGCAAATGTTCATTGCAATGAGTCATTGGTCTGGTTCTACTACACCACCAATACTGGACCCTTATGGAGACCCTTCTCAGATATCCTGCTGTAGACACAAGTCATGGGGATCCCACAACTACAGTTCTGCCATCTCTTTCATGCCCACACCAACAGGGCCTATGTTTGTGCAGTCAAGTCATCTACAGAAATTCTTTATTCAAACATGATTCTTGTTTTGTCTCTTCCAAGGATTTCCCAATCTTTCCTATAGTTTTCCTTACGATGTGACTGTATACTGGGGAAAGACACTGTCATACTGGAACTGCCATGGTGTGATAGGAAGGCATAATGGGGATGAAGTCTTCCAGTGTCCTACAAGCCAACCCTACTTTTATTATAATTTCAGTATTACTCTTTCATTTCTGAATCTCTGGACTTTGAACTTCACAAGCACTGCTCAGATTTTCTCTTACCAACAGTTGGCCAGGACAGCCAGAGAGAAGCCTAGTTAATTCCTTCAATATACCACTGAGACCATGACACCCCAAAATTTCACTTCCTGGTAAAATATAGTTTCTATTGAATACAAACTTTGGTAAGAACCAAAGGTTCTAAGTCATTTACAGGTGCATGGTTTCGCTTTCATTTTTGCAATGTTTAGGTAATTCATTTTTCAAACTTCACTGTGAAAACACACTAGAGCTACTGGCCCTAAAACACATGTACCCTTGCCATTGCCTTATCATGGCTGAAGGTGCTCATTTATTTGTTTTTACTTAAACATTTTTTATTCATTTTACATACCAACCACAGATCCTCCTCTTGTACTCCCCCACAACTTCCCCCTTAACCCACCCCCCCCATCCATTCCTCCAAAAGGGTAAGACCTCCCACTGGGAGACAGCAAAGCCTGGGTCTGTATGAGGGGACCCTGGTAATGTGATCAGAATCTGTCCCTGGGGCATGAGTTGACTTTCTGGATTCCATTACCTATGGTCAGACACCTTGCTCACCCTTGATGTAGAGGGGATGGGCTTGTTCCTGGCTCAACCGAAGGTACTCAGATTTTTCCACACTTAGTTTATAGAAATGTTCATCATTGAAAGTTGATATTTTGCTTTCTGCTGGTTCAGGCTACGTTTCTCTTCTGGAGTTGATGTTCCATCCTGAGTGACCCAGCTTTTTCTGGTAGCTGTCTGGCTTTCCAAGTTTAGAGACTTAGTTTATCCTGTATATACATTTTCTGCTAAAGAAAGAAAGAGGTTTTTGTTGTTGTTGTTTTGCTAACTATTAGAATGGAGTAATAATTTAAAAATTCTGTAATTGTGTATGATACAGATATAATTACATAGTAGATTGCTTGCTTAGCAAGTATCGGGCAAAAAATTCAATCTCCAGCATATGTGTGTACCCATGCATGTGCCCACAGTAAAACACACACACACACACACACACACACACACACACACACACACACACCTTTAATTGCTAGAACAGAAAGTGGAAGTCAGTCTTGTCTATTAATTTTAATATATAGAGCACCTCATCTTTCCTTTAAAGTGTTCTTAAACTGAAATATTAGCTGAGTCTGGAAAAATTAAGATACAGTAAAATGAGCTTAAGATATCTTCTGTTTCAGTAACATATGTCAATATGCATAGTGTGTATCCCTCATCAATTCCAACTGTATGCTACAAGCACTGTATATCCTTAATATTCATTTCTCACATGCCACTCACAACATCTACAACTATTCTTTTTCATCAATTCAAATATTTCTTACCTGGAATCCTCTGAGAAAAAATAGAAGCCACCCAAAGCATTTAAAATGGAGGTAATTGAACAGAAACCTAATTGATTAGAAGAAAAAGGGAAAGTGAGTATATTAATTACAAGGACCTAAAGCACAACTGCTAAAGCTGCTGAGACAAACAAAAGATTTGGAGTAGAGTGATTGCAGCCCAGGATTTATAACTGTTTCCTGACACTTGGGAGCTGGAGGATGATGAATCTCCTTTTTCTTCTGTTACTCACTAACCTTTCAAATGAAACAAGCTAGCTAGAATTTCGTATTAACATCAAACAAGATGGAAGCCTCTAAGACTACACTGAAGAAATACAATCAGTAGAGATCAGATCCTATGCTGGACCAAGCAGACCAAGGTTAATAAGGGAGCCTGAAGGCAATTGGCTCTGAAGAAGTGAAATGTGAATGTTCTAAACAGAGAAGGGTTGGCTGCAGCTTTTAACACTTGTCTGTGTTAATAAGCCATAAAGAGGACCTTTTGGTAAATAGAGTTCTATAAAATGAACACATTTTCCTAGGTGTAGTGATGATCAAAACTGAAGGCTGAGACACTTGTCTACATGTGCTTCTTTTCTAAATTGCTTACTTTAAAAACATCTGTCTAGCATAATGTATGAAGAGACCAACATACTGTGGGGTGCTCCTCTCTGGACTTCAAATTAGGTACAGACCACATCCAAACAGCAATGTCCAACCACCAAGAGATCCTTTATTAAGTAAGGCAAAGAGACAAGGTAGCTGAAACTAAATTGGGCAGAAACAGCAGCAAATAGTTTCTCAAGTGTTGATTTTTAAGAGGGGGCAAAGGGGAGGGATCTGTGTTAGAATGAGCTATGGTGAGTTGGTAAGTTCTTATTGAGTATTTCAATTAGGTTAGTCAAAATAATGAGTTTTGATTGCTGGACCTTGATGTTTTGATAGTCAGACCCTGAAGTACAGCCTCAGGAATGAAGTTAGGCAGAACATAGTAGCCAAAAAAGGGAATGGACCTAAGTGGCAGGCTTTAAGAATACAATTTAGTGAAGAAGGTGCCTGAACTGAACTGGCTTACCACAGAGCTTTTCTCCAGTGACTGATGGAAGCAGATGCAGAGATCCACAGCCAAACACCAGGCAGAGCTCCAGGAGTCCAGTCAAAGAGAGAGAAGAGGGAATCTATGAGCAAGTGCATCAGGATCATGACAGTGAAACCCATAGAGACAACCAAACCAAACTAGTGAGAACTCATGAAAGTTGGATAAATGACTGTGGAGCCTGCATAGGACTGGGCTAGGCCCCTTGCATGGCTAGAGAGTTGTATAGCTTGATATGCTTGGGGGACCCCCTGGCAGGAAGATCAGAATTCATCCCTGCTGCATGAGGGGACATTTTGGAGCCCAGTATCTAGGTTGGGATACCTCATGCAGCCTTCAGGAAGGAGGAGGAGCTTCTTGGACTTGCCTCTGCTGGATGTGCCTCCCCATGGTGTGGTAAGGATGGAGAGGCTGGGGGAGGCGGGAGGAGAGAAGAGGGCGATCTTTGGTGTGTAAAAAGAATGAAAATTTTTCTTAATTAAAATATATGCAATCTCTTTAGCAATGGAGATGGAAAGAAAAGGAGTAAAAACTTCCAGTGCCGTGTTTGCCATGCTGGAGCCTGCTAGAGCCCTTCACTGAGCATACTGGGAAAAGTATAAAAACAATACCTCTCACTTTTCCTCTCTATGTATGATATAATGATCCTAAATTCTGATGCGATTTCTAATTTAGAATGGTAATGTATCTGTAGTTTTCTAGTGAGTTTTAATTGGGAATTTTGTGGTGATAATGAGTAAGGTTTGTTATATGGTTAATATAAAATACTGGAAGGACATTGTTGACTGAATATAGTGACAGTTAAGCTGTGTCGTATCTTCTCTTTACATTCTCACATTTGAGCATTTCAGCTGCATCCAAGTTAATTTTCATGAAGTGGAGATAAACCTTGCAACATCCATACTATTTAATAGGGTAGGCCATAAAGTTGATTCAGTGTTTCTGTGTTGTTTGTTATGTAGGGGAGGAATTGTTGACATTTCAAGACAAAAATAATAAAGTGTGTGCCAATTAGTGAGGAATAGTAACTTTTCTAAAGCTTACTATAGTAAATTACAGTGTAGAGATGGCTGGCTTACCAAATAACTAAGGCATAATTTTTCTCTCAGCATTTATCAACCTTCTCCCTCCTCGATCCATCAGGACTATGATAGACTTCATGCCCATCTGTCATAATCAATTGATTTTTTTTTTCTTCAGCTGACAGACTAAAGTGCATGAGGGGATTCCTAGACGACAGGATGGCTAGCTCTCCCTTCTGTCAGAATATTACAAGGTAGATTGAATGCAAATTCATTTTACCTCTGACAAGTATTTTGATGCCTCAAATGTGCAGAATAGAATTTTTGCTCTTATCTATTGTTCTGTCATGTGAAGGAATTTTCACATCTTATTTACTAATCATCAGGCACTATTTATGTCCATCACATAAGGTGTGTTTGCCACAGAGGCTAATCATATCATGTTAAGTAAGTACCAGGAAGAGGACATTCTTAAGTATATTTTCTCACTTGAGAAAACAATCTATTGAGATGATTCACAGTTTTAAATTTTAAGATTGTGTGTGTGTGTGTGTGTGTGTGTGTGTGTGTGTGTGTGTGTGTGTGTGTGTGTGTGTGTGTGTGTGTGTGTGTGTGTTTGAGTACAGGTGAAGGTGTATGTGTCTGTATGAGTATATGGGCACACATAAGGTAGAGATAGATTTTGGATTACTGGAATCTAAAGGTATGGGTGTTTGTGCGATGTCCAGCTTGCTACATTGTTGCTGGGATCCAATCTCTGATCCTCATGATTACATGGTGAGTGCTGTAATATACCAGTTATTACCTCCATTTGCTGGGTTTATAGTGTTTTATTTTTAAAAGACTACAGCCTAATGAAGTAGGTAAACATGTAAACAGGAAGTTACAGGTAATATAGGGCATGTAAAGATTGTCGCTGGAAAAAGTTAACATGAAGCAGTAACATGTGAGATAAGTCCCCATGGTGTATAAAATACAATTTTTGGAAGAAATGAGTTTCAATTTGATTCAACTCTGAGGGATTTTTATCACATAGCTGAAGCCAGGCTGTCCTCTAACTTACAAATTCACAATAAGATATCACACGGATTAAAGCTTGGGTTTTCAGTGGGGATGCCAAGCCACTGCACTAGAATTCAGACAGCATCTGATTTTACCTTTAATTTAATATTTGATAGCTCATAAAAGACATGCCTAAATTAATACGGTTATTTTCTGATACCCTTAAACACAAACAGTCATTAAATTCACACCAGAGAAGATTATGGTGGGTGCATGTGTGCATACATGCGTGTGTGTGTTTGTATGTGTGTGTGAATATAACCAAATCTCATCCCATCTTTAATACACACAGAGAAAGTGTTCAGAGTTTGAAGTGCTGTAGTGAAAGCAAAAAATACCAAGAAACACACACACACACACACACACACACACACATACACACACATACACACACACAGACACAGACACACATACACAGACACATACACATACACACACATACACACACATACACACACACACACACACACACACACATACACACACATACACACACCACACACATACACACATACACACACATACATACACACACACATACACACACATACACACACATACACACACCACACACATACACACATACACACACACATACACACACCACACACACACACACACACCAACACATACACACATACACACCACACACATACACACATACACACACATACACACACACATATACACACATATATACACACATACACACACACATACACACACACACATACACACACACACATTGGCACAACAAGAAAAAGAATTTCAGACAAGCCATTAGGACATAAGAAGAGACAATAGAGGCCTGTCTTTCAGGTTTAAAGGGAACACAGCAGTGGCATCACCTTGATTTTGGACGTCTGAGTTCCAGAACTGTACAGCCATTCATTACATTTTAAAATACATTTGATGTTGTTATTGTACTGTAGTCATCACAGGAAACTAGCACATTCAACAAAAACAACCATGCCTCATAATTCACTAATTATTGCTTTTCAGCTAAAGTTCATTATATTCCTGTCTTTTAATGTAGGTGTAAGAATTTCAAAAATTTGATACATGTTGAATATATTGTTTTAATTAGACTATGGAGTGAAAGATCGTTATCATACATGAGAATACTATTTCTGTCTCTGTAAATGATAAGATGCAAAGATTTTCTTGCTACAATTATAATAATCAAATTATGAGTCACATGCTACAATTCATTTCAAAATTTCCTAAGAATATATTATTAACACAGTACCCTGAATATACATGTTGATAGAATGCTATCCTTGGTTTCACTAAGGATAAAAATTGCCACTTTTAAACTGTGGATATTATGTTAGATTTGGAGATGGGAAATGTTACACCCTGTTCATGATCTTATAAGTCCTGTTTTCTCCAGAATAGTTTTTGATAGGAAATAAATATTTTTGTTGGCAATTGTAACTTTTACTTAAAATATGAAATATAACAACCATAAAAATACATGAATAATCAATAAGTGAGAAAATCTGCCAGAAAAAAATATTTTGTCAGTCTCGTAAGATGTTTAATCATGCAAAATCAAAATGACAGGGTGTTTAATGAAAGAAAATGAGTCTTCTCATATGGGTAGACTACTGTAAAAAAATGTTTTGATATTTGCGTCTTAGATAAGTATGTATTTTTATTAACATCTTTCATAATGCCTGATATTTTTGAGAGAGAGTTCCACTGTGAAATCCTGAATGGCTTCAAACTCATGGCCCTATTGTCCCAGTCTCTCAGTTGCTAGATGACAGGTATGTACCACACTCTCAGCTGCATTTCTGTGTTTTCAACTCATAGTTTGAAAGCAATGGTGTCTGCACAAATATTGAGAAATAGGATACACAACCAAGTTTCATTCCTGTTACCCTTGACATATTAGTGTTTCCTATTTAGTTAAAGAGTCCAGTGTCTGTATTCAGCCTTAACTGATATGAAGACCGCATTTGCTTTTAGAATGCTGGTGGATATTTGACTATAATCTATGAACCCATTGAGCATCAGAATGAAAGAAACACACTCCATTTTTCTGTCTTCCCATATAATAGCTAGTGAGTCTTTTTAAAGCCATTTGGAACTTAGAATTGAATTAAATAAAGAAGATATTTTAGGATAATTACATGTATTTTAAATAATTATTATTTCTTGCCTTTTAATCCCAACATTTTATTAAATTTCTAAATTTAATTTGTATTTTCATAAGTGTTTCGAACTATGTTTTTATAAATCACTGATCATAAATATCTGAATTTCCTCTATAATATTCACAAATGGAGTATATGATGAAAAAAGTGTATCTCAGATTCTCTAACAGCATGAATTGAAGACTAGAAAAAATTGTCTCTGATTTTGCATTCCATAATTACAATGTTATGGAGTTGTGATTATTGCATTGTGTTACAATTGTTCTGATTTCCCATTTTTCTGACTACCAGTTAGAGATTTACTCTTTCAATTTAGAATTTTTCTTGAAATTATCCATTCAGATGTAATCTTCTTCATTAGTGAAATGATATAAATTTAATGTGAGCCCAACCAGACAAATTCTTTGACCTAAGAATTAAGAATCATGAATCAAAATGGAGTGAATTCATCTTGCCAAAATTCACTTTTGAGGCAAGTCCCAGTGCAGGAGCCATCCATGTTTCTCCTATTCCTTACTTTCAATTATTATTAATCTGCAGTATATTATTATTTTATTCTGATTAAAGTCTTTCTTACTAATATATCCAGAATTTTTTCTGATATCCCATCTTAATGAATCCATTTGTCTCAGATTTTTATTAAAGTCATGTGCAAAACTAATTTTATTTGAGCACAAACCTTTTATGAAGAGTAGAGAAAACCAGAAGCCAGGCATGGTGGCAGAGCCTGCAATCATAGTAGGTCAGGGTCTATAACAGGAAGATAGAAAGTTCCAGACAACCAAGGTTACATAGGCAGATCCTATCTCAAAGAACAGAGTAAATATCTAAGATGTTACATTTTTTTTTTTTACTTCTTTTTTTTTTTCACTTGGACAGGTATTTTCCTTCAGTTGTCACAAAGAGAACTAGGAAGGAAACTGCCATAGTAGTCTGGGCTTCCAAGGGTGACCTTGGAAATGGTTAGCTCTAACTCTCAATACCACAATGAACTATAGTAGCTTGTCAGTTATACTTAGCATTTTTATCACTGAAATTTTACTTGATGTGGTGAAGTTATGCTTTGTTCTATTTTGTTAAATTTTGGTTTGGTTATATCATTTTTATTCCATCTCTACATATGTCCTTAATTTTTGGGTACAGACTAATTGTCATGTAACCATAACTGTCTATGGAGTGTGTGTGTGTGTGTGTGTGTGTGTGGTTGATTTTCAGTTTGTTCAACTTTATGATTTTTTTAAAGAGACTAGAGATTCCTAGAGTCTCCTAATGACCAATTAAATTCACAAGAAAGGGAGAAAAAGTAGAAAAGAGCAAACAAATTCATGACGAATAATAGGAAATAATAAATGCAGTAGATTTCAAAATATAGTTATTAATGATCACTTTAGACTGAAATATCTAAATATAGAAGATAAGAAGCACAATGTGGACTAGAATGTGCCTCGGTCTGTTAAAGCAGCAGTGAGAGAATGAATTACAAAACATATATGTGACTGCTGAATATCTTGATTAAAAAAAAAAACATGATTTGGTTGTCTAAAAACAGATGACTTCAGTTATAAAACAGATTATGTTAAATAGACAGATAGATAAATTTTCAATATCCTAATGCTTGATCAAAAGTTAACTCAAGGTACATGTAAGCAAGGGTGTTTGCTACCAAGACTGACAAACTCATGCTTGATCCTCATAACACACTTAAAGGTGGAAGGAGATAATCAAATCCCACAAATTGTCCTCTGACCTTCACTTGTATGCTACAGAAAACATACATGCTCATGTGTGCCTGTACACACACATACCAAATAAAAATGTAGTTTTTTTAACTATCCTGTGTAAATTTCACCAAAACAAACTCTAGGGTAAGTAAAATTATCAAAGATACAGAATAACTTGTATAATGATCCAAGAGTAAAGACAAATGTCCAAAGAGAAGACTGAATGTTTGTGAATGTAAGTGACTTACCAGAGAGCCTCTACAGATCTGAAATAAGTGGCTGAAAGGCAAGAATAGAATAATTCATATTTATACATGAGGATTTCAAAACCTTTCTATCAGCAATTGATGCCCAGGAGTCAGAAAATAGCAATGACAGAGTTGCACTGAGTAGCACCACTAATCATTGGCATTTAGTTGACATCTATATAATAATATATATGACTGTAGACGACAATTCTTCCAAAAGTTAGGTAAAACATTTGCCAAAACATCCTCACCCTAGCGTGGGTCCTCAAGCACACCATAATCAACTGAACCTATAGAAGTTACAAAATGGACTCACTTTCCATTTTCAGTATAAATATCTAATGAACTAGTGTTAGTATGAAAACGGCTCCACAACTTAAAGGTGGAAATTATTTCCCATGCACACCTGCTTTATGCATGTAATCTTAAGCGCTGAATCTCACATATCCATAAGAAAAATTAATCATTAGGAAAATGTAAATATCAGTAGAAATATATCTTTTAGAAAATAACTTCCACAAAATTAACTACTGAGCTAGTTAATATTTTATCAAATATATTAAGGTAGAATTGTCCATTACACACTACATGAAAAAATAATAGCACTATTGAATCTCAAATGTGCATCAGGTACATTTCTAAAGCTGCTCTGTTGCAGTGTGGGTAATACTCTGTTCTTGATGACAGGCTAGCTGCATAGGATACTGTTTTTTATGTGTACTGGCTTGCTTGTTTTTACTTTGTTTTGTTCTGATGGTTCTGTTTTAGGTTGTCTGTATACCTATAAATTTTCTGTGTCTATCTGGTAGGCCTCAGTTTTTATGATTTCTTTATTCCACCACTGATACCTGACTAATGTAATGCAGGAGGATATTACTCACTTTCTATAGGCAATCCCAATTCCTTCCCATGCCACTTATGTATTCAAATCAGATTTATAATGGTACAATTAGTAATCATTAGAAGCAATTGCACTCAGAAAGAGCTCTGACTAAGCAGATGTCCAAGAATCTTTACTTTCACAATGCCACAGTGTGTTCGATTCACAGGTTAATAGGTAAAAGATTGATCAAGGAATAAATATGTAAATGAATGAATAAATCATGTAGTGAAATTATATAGTGAAGAATCATTTTTCTTCACTCCTACCTAAGATTATTACTTAGCATGTTGTATAATTTGGTTAAATTTATGATGGTAATATACATGTAAATAGAAGAGGCCATTCAATACCTTTGCACTAATACTACAAATTTCACATTAATGAACTTATATCTAGAAGTGAATTTGACTGCCTTCCAACAAGCTGTCTAATCAAGGTTTTGAAAGGGATCCAATGTCATGTCATGGTAATGATTGATATTCTATAGAAATAAAAAAATGTGGTTTCATATCATTGTAGAACAATTATACTGTCTGTAATTTTAGAATTATTAATTTCCTGATAATTTACAACCTACAGAAATACTACAAAGAAAAAGGAAAGTGACATTATGTCATATTTAATATGTCAGACATAAAATCTATGAGAAATTTAAACCAAAGAAAATTATTATGGAAAAATAAGTCAATGCACCACACACACACACACACACACACACACACACACACACACACATAGTGAATCTCTATATGTTCAAACAATGAACATATGTTCCAGATTTAATTTCTACACTAGGATTAGATCAATATCAATACATTTAATTAACTACAGAATACTATGATTATCAGGACCACAGCATAAAGTAATTCATAAAAGGGAAAATAATAGCTGATGATATTCAATGTCAAAGGCTATATTCTTGATTATATATACATCATGGCAAATGCATTAATTATATTAAGTAACATATTTATTAGCTCAATTTCTATTCACATAGTTAGCAAAATATGTACTTAATTTTTGAGCAATTTTCATGATCACAGCATACTATTATTAAATATAGTCATTCTGTTTCAAATATGTCATAAACTTAGAAATATTGTAAAATATCTATTATTGAATAAAAATATAAAATATTGTTAGTTATAAATAATTTTTAAAAGCTTGTACTTGACAGAATTATAAACAAATATTTAAATTTTTTTAGTTTTATTTATTTGTATGTATTATATATACATCATGTATGACTACAGGCCAGAAGAGGGCACCAGATCTTATTACAGATGGCTGTGAGCCACCATGTGGTTCCTGGGAATTGAACTCAAGACCTCAGGAAGAGCAGCCAGTGCTCTTAAGTGCTGAGCCAACTCTCCAGCTCCTATTTAAACATTTTATACATATGAATTATCTCACTCACAACACTTTAATAAAAGTAAATTTAAGGATAATTTGTAGCACATTTGAATGCATCTTTCTAGAATATATTCTGACAGGAGGAATTGTAGAATTATTTAATATTATCTATTAATTAATCATTAGGAAGTATCTCTGATATTCTTCTTGAAATGAAGTTCTTAATATTTGTACTTGTTTATCCTTTGATGATATTTGATTTACCTAATAAATCTTAGTAATTATCCTCACTCTTGTAACTGACTCAATTTGTTTGCAATTTAATTAGACAGCTATTTTAGCTTTTGAGTAATTTCATTAGATTTGTTGTTTATACTTTTATTTTCTCTCTCTACAATCAGTAGAGTCATATTTCACCTTTGTATTATTGACAATACTTTGCCCAATCCAGTTGAAAAATAAAACAAAAATTTAACAAGAACATAAGAATTGAGTTACATTTTGTTTGTAGTAATAGTCACTCATTTAATCAGAGGTGAGAAAAAGACAAATATTTTAGTGAAAATACTCTTCCTGTGCTTGTAAATTAAAATAAAAAGCCACTTTACAAGTTGTTCTAATATTTTATTAACCATTGTTATAC